>NW_013771293.1:0-774 GCF_000517525.1 Limulus polyphemus
ATATAGCTTAAGATGATCAAGAAAAACTGTGGTGTTAAATTTTGGTAGGTTTTGATTAATGAACTTTCAAAAGTTATTTTATATATCTTTCTGTTTATATATTATGTTAATACTTTTCCAAGAAGTGTGATTTAATCTTTTTTTACCTATTTTTATGTTCCCTACTATAATGCTCTCCAAGAGGGAATAAGAATATATTTAAAAGCTTTTTGGATAACATTGTGAGATTGGCAGAAATTATCAGACAATGCTATTCAATAAAAAAATGAAGAAAACTGTAATAACCATTACTGATCATTTGTTGGAAGAATAAGATCATTCCAAAAACTTTAGTATCGAAATAACTTAATAAGAGTCCAGAACTGGAAGAACTGAATAACCAAAAAATAAGTTGAAAAGATGAAATTAGTGAGGCCTTTTACTTATCTCTTCAACCTTCACGGCCGTACAGTTAAAACAAAAAAAGATTAATAATTCACATTAAACATCAAACAAACACCAGCAAGACGTTAATAATTCACATTTAAACTTCAAACAAAGACACACATGAAGTTGATAATTCCCTTTGAAACTTCAAACAAACACAAGCATGAAGTTAATAATTCACATTGAAACTTCAAACAAACACAAGCAAGAAGTTGATAATTCACATTTAAACATCAAACAAACACCAGCATGTAGTTGATAATTCCCTTTGAAACTTCAAACAAACACAAGCATGAAGTTGATAATTCACATTGAAACTTCAAACAAACACAACCATGAAGTTAATAA
>NW_013771294.1:0-774 GCF_000517525.1 Limulus polyphemus
GCTGTACTCTAAAAAAAACAAAGTTTTATTAATTATATTTGTATAGTAAGTTTTGTACTTCAAGTGAATGTTTTATAGAAAATGGTGAGTGCTGCTATTTTAAATACTTAACGAGGTGATTGGTTAATCAGTAAGTCATATTTATTTATTATATTTAGTCGTAACAAAATGGTTAGCTTAATGATTTTCGGACAGAAATTAAAAGAACTGCTATTTGCTGTTAGTTTCAGTGAGCAAGCTCGTTATAAATATTTTCCAGAACAGTAGTCCTTTAAACTTTAGTGATCAATTTAAAAAGCTAAACTTGAAAATAAGTGTCCTTTTCAGGATGTTATGTGTAATACTTATAGAAAGGAAAACCTTTATGTATAAAACATCCGGAAATGCAAAAAGTATGATTAAATATAGATAGAAAGGAGAACAATAATCAGTTTGTACTAAATCATAAAGACACAATTCACTTCCTCGTTTTATATTTATGAAAACATTAGTTGTGATAAAATGCTTTCATGACACGTAATTTCAACAGTATGTAAAGTAAATTACTGGATACAATATTTGCTCGTTCAGTATTTTAATACTTGTTTCATTAAAATAATAGTTTGACTTGTAACTTTTAGAACATAGTTAACTTTAGACAATGATAATGTAATCACGTGTTGATATACTCTATGATGAGTGGCCTAGTAATGTGCCCTCTGGTTCTACTTCATGGAACTAGTAACATGCTTACTGAACAACTTCAGCCTGCCATGGCACCCTAGCAATGCACTC
>NW_013771295.1:0-775 GCF_000517525.1 Limulus polyphemus
CGTTTGCTAGACGCCCTCTATTTTAGTATATAAGCCCGGCAAATAAAGCGGAGAGGAGAAGTGACGGCATAGATAATCGCAGAGAGGGATATATAAAGACAGATAATCGAGTCGAGTGCTAAGTACAGTGCGTGAATCGTTGTGAATTATAGCGTGTGTTTACGTTAAATTGACTGTGGAAATTAAGTGTATTGCAAAGTTTTATTGAGAAAGAATAAACTAGTTTTATTTAAGAAAGTGTTTGTATCGCTGAAGTTCTTCAGAAATAATTTTTACGGGAAATTAACAAACGACCAGAGATATAACAAATTGATGTCAGAAGTGGGATGGAAAAGAGAAAAAAAATGGAAATGGAAAGTGGCAAATCAAACTACGACTTAGCAGATTTGTTGGCAGCAATACAAGAACAGAAAGAAACAAGAAGAGAGACTACAGCAGTGGTTGGAGGAGGAAGAAAATAAACAAGAAAAGAGACTACAGCAGTGGTTGGAGAAGAAAGAAAATAAACAAGAAGAAAGTCTCCAACTGTTGAGAGAAAGTCAGCACACACAAATGGAAAAGATTAGTAAATTTCAAAGTGAATTAAATACATTAAAGAATGATTTACTGTCTTTTACACAAGGAGGATATATTAGCCATAGACCTAATCAGCCTCAGACAATGGGAAGCGTTTTCCAGACCCTCAGCTAAACCCTAATATAGACATCTTCAGTCCTATCAGAAGTCATATTCTAGACGTGAGTGTCAGCAATAGGGGTTATCTAGTACGAAGGAA
>NW_013771296.1:0-1462 GCF_000517525.1 Limulus polyphemus
AATTGTGGTTATAGTAAAACCTACTCTGCCAATTAAGGGTGTATCATTGTTGTTGGGAAACGATTTGGCTGGGGGAAAAGTTGTTGCCGAACCCAAAATGGTTAGTGAGCCGATCACTGTTTCATCTAAGGATGATGTTGTCGTTGAAGAGAATCCCGATTTGATTTCCTCGTGTGCTGTGACTCTAAGGATGATATTTTAGATTTGTCTCAGACATTTTTTGGATCCGACAGGGATCTTGTGGATGATTGTCCTACTGACAATACCTCGGTGAGTGACAATTATGGGCGTGAGGGATCTGATTCACCTGGTGAATTTCCGTTTACTAAAAGTAAACTGATCGCTAAGCAAGAAAAAGATCTGCAGATCTCTCCACTATTTAAATATACACTCCCGAAAAAATGAAATGGAGAAAGTTCCAAATGGTCATTTTTTCAAAAATGGTGTGCTTATGAGGAAATGGAGAATACCAGATGTGCAAGCTTCAGAGGACTGGGCTATAGTTTACCAAATCGTTGTTCCCAAAGCATAACGGTCTGAAATATTGAAAGTTGCCCATGAACTCCCCATGGGAGTTCATTTAGGTGTCAACAAGACATGTTACAATATTATGAGACATTTCTTTTGGCAAGACGTTTCTCAGTTTTATAAAACTTGTCATACCTGTCAGTTAATCGGAAAACCTAACCAGAAAATGTCTGTTGCTCCTTTGCAACCTATACCAGCTTTCAAAGAACCCTTCTGTCGTGTGATTGTGAATTGTGTTGGGGCTTTACCAAAAACTCGATCAGGGAATCAATATTTGTTGACTATCATATGCGCATCCACCCGATTCCCTAAAGCTATCCCTTTGAGAAACATTTCAGCCCAAAACATTTCTAAGGCTTTGATTAATTTCTTTACTTTGTTGGCTTGCCCAAAGAAATTCAGTCTTATCAGGGATCAAATTATATGTCAGGATTGTTTCAACAAGTTGTTTATCAGCTCGGTGCTAAACAGATAAAATCTAGTGCGTATCATCCAGAATCGCAAGGTGCTCTTGAGAGATTCCATTCTACCTTGAAAAATATGATGCGGACTTATTGTTTCGATAACGAGAAGGATTGGGATGAAGGAGCTAATTTATTATTATTTGCTGTTCGTGAGTCAGTTCAGGAGTCGTTAGGGTTTAGTCGTTTGAGGTTGCTGAAGGAACAATGGTTGGAAGATGATCCGAAAGAAATGCACTTATTGGATTATGTTTCCAAGTTTCGAATCAGACTCTTACGTGCATGTGAATTGGCTCGAGAAAATGTGAAGTTATCCCAAGTTAAAATAAAGAATGTTTATTACCACAATGCTGAAAGGCGTAAATTCCGTCCGGGTGACATGGTATTAGTATTCTTACCCACTATGGGACATCCACTCAAAAAAAAGAAGAAAAGAGAAAGAACGAAGAAAAAGAAAGAAAGAAAAAGGAAAG
>NW_013771297.1:0-774 GCF_000517525.1 Limulus polyphemus
GAGACAACAGCAGTTGCAAGAAAACCTGCAACAGTGGCAGCTGGAACAACAAAATAAACAAGAGAGATTACAGCAGTTGTTGGAGGAAAAAGAAAAGAAACAAGAAGAACGAGAGATTAAACAAGAAGAGAGATTACAGCAGTTGTTGGAGGAAAAAGAAAAGAAACAAGAAGATAGACAACAGCAGTTGCAAGAAAACCTGCAACAGTGGCAGCTCGAACAGCAAAATAGACAAGAAGAGAGATTACAGCAGTTGTTAGAGGAAAAAGAAAAGAAACAAGAAGATAGACAACAGCAGTTGCAAGAAAACCTGCAACAGTGGCAGCTCGAACAACAAAATAAACAAGAAGAGAGATTACAGCAGTTGTTAGAGGAAAAAGAAAATAAACAAGAAGAAAGATTACAGCAGTGGCAAGAAAACCTACAACAATAGCAGCTCGAAAAGCAAAATAAACAAGAGAGATTACAGCAGTTGTTGGAGAAGAAAGAAAATAAACAAGAAGAGAAATTACAGCAGTTGTTAGAGGAGAAAGAAAATAAACAAGAAGAACGAGAAAAGAAACAAGAAGAGAGACTACAACAGTGGCAAGAAGTACAAATGGAAAACATTAGTAAATTTAAAAGCGAATTAGATACGTTAAAGGATGACTTTTTGTCTTTTACACAAGGAGGACATCTCGAAGTTAAGAAAACATTGAGTCACCTACGACACAGATTTTACTGGATAGGTATGAGACAAGATGTGGAAGAATGGTGCAGAACATGCAGTACATG
>NW_013771298.1:0-774 GCF_000517525.1 Limulus polyphemus
GGATCACTCCTATTACTGACATTCATATCTGGGATGTGACTTCTAACGGGACTGAATATGTCTGCATTAGGGTTTAGCTGCGGGCTCTGTAAGGGGCTTGCCATTGTCTGGGGCTGATTAAGTCGATGGTCAATGTATCCTCCTTGTGTAAAAGACAACAGATCGTTCTTTAACGTATCTAATTCGCTTTTAAATTTACTAATGTTTTCCATTTGTACTTCTTGTTTCCTTTCTTGTTCCAGTTGCCACTGATGTAGTCTCTCTTCTTGTTTCTTTTCTCGTTCTTCTTGTTTATTTTCTTTCTCCTCCAACAACTGCTGTAATTTCTTTTCGTGTTTCTTTTCTCGTTCTTCTTGTTTCTTTTCTTTTTCCACCAACAACTGGTGTAATCTATCTTGTCTATTTTGCTGTTCGAGCTGCCATTGTTGTAGGTTTTCTTGCCACTGCTGTAATCTTTCTTCTTGTTTCTTTTCTTTTTCCTCTAACAACTGCTGTAATCTCTCTTCTTGTTTAATTTCTCGTTCTTCTTGTTTCTTTTCTCGTTCATTTTCTCGTTCTTCTTGTTTCTTCTGCTGCTCTTGTATTGCTGCCATCAAGTCTGCTATGCTGTAATTTGATTTTCCGCCTCTCGTTTCCATTTTTTTTCGTTCCACTTCTGACACCAATTTGTTACGTCTCTGTTTGTTAATTAACTTTCCGTAACTTCGTTCCGACGAAACTTTAGCGACACCAGTCCTTACTTAATAAAATTGGTTTATTCTTTCCGAATACTAC
>NW_013771299.1:0-775 GCF_000517525.1 Limulus polyphemus
AGGTGCCTTCATTCTTGTCTATCAGTTCAAAATTAGGGATAGATGGTCCAGATAATTCTTGTGTAGCTTCGTTCGAATATCCGAAAAAAATAATAATAAAACGTATTAACCAATAGTATTAATAGTATGAAACTTTATACTGTTGCGCGATAGATAAAATATCACATAATTAGACATAATTTTTTAATGAATTGAAAGAGATAAAACTTGATAACCAATAAAAGACCAGTAAACGGAACTCTTATCTACCCTCTTTTTTTTTATCTTATACTTCATATTTTACATATCATATTATAATTAACCTTTATTTAACACCCCAGTTTCAGACTTAGGCTTCTCAACTGAAATTCTAAAATAATTGAATCAGCCTGAGTGCACTTTGACAAAATGAACAGAGAATCTTCAAATGAAAGAAGACCAAACGATTACGGTGATTCACGCCATAACTGTAAGTGAATCATATACAAAATACTCGTGGGATAGAAATAGAGAAGATAGTTCGACTTGTCAACTGAAATTATAAAGTAATATAATAGGCCTAAGTGGATATTTGACAAGAACGAGAAAACTACATATATGGTGTTTATAATATGACCATAATATCTACAGTGTTGAAGAATTTATTGTACATACATTAACTCATTCTGAACATATAATTATTTTGAAAACAAGTGAAGTGTGTGCTGTTTATTCATCGCTGAATTTATCGTCAACAAGTCACTGTAGAAGAATATTAAGCCCAACAGCAACATAGCATGGTCAGGTGGTTAGGGTG
>NW_013771300.1:0-773 GCF_000517525.1 Limulus polyphemus
ATGACGAGACACTCATTCAGCATGGAAGGCTGTTTGAATACAAGAAGGGAAACAACATCTCTGTAGCCACAAAGCATATCAAAGAAGTTTATGGAAATGTTTTGAACATTCATAAGTGTCAACGATGGTCCAGTAAATTTCGTTCAGGTGACTTTAGCCTTAAAAATTGTGATGGCTGGGGCTGACATGTTGGAATTGATATTGATGCTCTGAAGATGCTTGTTGAGTCTAACCCAGGGCAACACACTCATGAAATGGCCCTGAAATTGCATATCTCTCATGAAACAATACATAAACATATAAAGAATATGGGAAAACTCCATAACGAAGGTGTTTCAGTGCCTCACGAGCTCTCTGATGATCATCGTTTCCAATGTGTGAACGTTGCTTCGTCTCTTCTGGTGCGTAATGCGTGTGAACCATTTTTGGACAGAATTGTCACTGGTGATGAAAAATGGATGTGAATATGTGAATATTAAATGCCAAAACAATGGCTCAGACCTAGATAAAAACCAACCCCAGTGAACTGTCAATGCAGAGATCTACAGTCAGCAACTGGAATGTTTAAATCAAGCCCTTCCTCAGAAACGCCCTTCACTTATCAATCGGGAAAGGTGTTCTTTTTCTCCCACACCCACCATATTCTCCAGATATGGCACCATCAGATTACCATCTTTTACATTTGCTGCAACACCATCTTAATGGGGAAAATGTATGCAAATGTGGAAGATTTTAAAGAGGATATCGACAATGTTTTTGCTTCAAAGCCTAAG
>NW_013771301.1:0-1398 GCF_000517525.1 Limulus polyphemus
GTTAGGACAACAGTAATGTTTGTAAACAATAACGATGTAAAAGGTCTAACCTAAATTTTCAACAAAAAGTCAGGACAATAGTAATGTTTATAAACAATAACGATGTAAAGGGTCTAACCTAAATTTTCAACAAAAAGTTAGGACAATAGTAATGTTTATAAACAATAACGATGTAAAGGGTCTAGCCTAAATTTTCAACAAAAAGTTAGGACAACAGTAATGTTTATAAACAATAACGATGTAAAGGGTCTAGCCTAAATTTTCAACAAAAAGTTAGGACAACAGTAATGTTTGTAAACAATAACGATGTGGCAAATTTACAAAATAAAAACTTTGTAAGGATTTGGATAGACAAAACACTGATAAAAAACGACGAATTCTAAATTTTTGTTCATATCTTAGGACTCTTTACATCGATTGTTTATAAACATTACTGTTGTCCTAATTTTTTGTTGAAAATTTAGGCTAGACCCTTTACATAGTTATTGTTTATAAACATTACTGTTGTCCTAATTTTTTGTTGAAAATTTAGGTTAGACCCTTGTTATATCTCAGAACAATAATATAAAACTATTTGTTACACTAATGTTATATCTCAGAACAATAATATAAAACTATTTGTTACACTAGTGTTATATCTCAGAACAATAATATAAAACTATTTGTTACACTAGTGTTATATCTCAGAACAATAATATAAAACTATTTGTTACACTAGTGTTACATCTCAGAACAATAATAATAAAAAATAAGTAAAACAAATTATTCTTTTTTTGTTTTAGAGGAAAACCATATTGAGCTATCTGCTCTGTTCTCAGTAGGGAACTGAACCCCGGATTTTAGTGTTGTATGCTTTAAATAATATTTGTTTGAAACATTTCAGTTAAATATATTTTATTTATTTCTAAACTTCTCATTTACATCATGTGTTTAAGTTTTACTTCTATAAATAATTACCATAAACTACAAAGCAACATCACCGAATGTTGATCACCATGGAAACGATCATTAACTGTAGTTGTTGTTCTGTTATCAGAATGTCTATTGCTTGATATGAAACAGTTGAAAAACGTTACACAGAAAATGACAAATAACGCAACAACAGGCTTTGTGTGGAACTAAACTAATACGATCCTTTACACGTCCGCGTGTTTATATCACATTAAAACAAACTTAAATAATACAGTCTTAGTATCCCTTGTTAGACAACCCCACCTCGGAAAACTTGAAACCATAATATTCCGTGCTACAGATATATTCGTAATCAATGTAATAATAAAAAAAATAGTTATTTTCTAAACGAAATCACAGAAACGTCGTGTTATATCTTGGAACAATAATATAAAACTATTTGTTACACTAGTGTTAGTGTAACAAACAGTGTTATATTATTGTTCC
>NW_013771302.1:0-974 GCF_000517525.1 Limulus polyphemus
TCATCTTTAGCTTTTTTTGGCACAACTACTTCATGAACACCTAGGTGTAACTCTAGTTACCGAATTCATAAACACCATACTCATCTTTAGCCTTACTTGGAACAACTACTCCATGAACACCTAAGTGTAACTCTAGTTACAGAATTTATAACCACCATACTCATCTTTAGCCTTACATGGTACAACTACTCCATAAACACCTAGGTGTAACACTAGTTACCGAATTTATAACCACAATACTAATCTTTAGCTTTTCCTGGCACAACTACTCCATGAACACCTAGGTGTAACTATAGTTACCGAATTTATAACCACCATACTCATCCTTAGCATTATTTGGTACACCAACTCCACGAACACCTAGGTGTAACTTTAGTTACCGAATTTATAACCTCCATACTCATCTTTAGCGTTATCTGGTACACTAACTCCACGAACATCTACTTGTAACTCTAGTTACCGAATTTATAACCAACATATTCATCTTTATCCTTACTTGGTACAACTACTCCATCAACACCTAGGTGTAACTCTAGTTACTGAATGTGTAACCCATACTCATGTTTAGCGTTATTTGGTACACCATCTCCACGAACACCTAGGTGTAACTCTAGTTACACAATTTATAACACCCATACTCATCTTTAGCCTTACTTAGTACAACTACTCCATGAACACTTAGGTGTAACTCTAGTTTCAGTATTTATAACCACCATACTCATCTGTAGCCTTACATGGTACAACTACTCCATAAACATCTAAGTGTAACTCTAGGTTGTACCAAATAAGGCTAAAGATGAGTATGGTGGTTATAAATTCTGTATCTAGAGTTACTCCTAGGTGTTCATGGAGTAGTTGTTCCAAGTAAGGCTAAAGATGAGTATGGTGGTTATAAATTCGGTAATACTCCATAAACACCTAAGTGTAACTCTAGTTACCGAATTTGTAGGCCACCATACTCATCTGTAGCGTTA
>NW_013771303.1:0-1028 GCF_000517525.1 Limulus polyphemus
AATACAGAACAGTATGCAGACATTTTGTGTCAAATTGTATAAACTGATTGCCACTATCGGTGTTACTGTTTTAAGACTTGCTAGTTCGTTAAGTCTTATTCTTGGACCTTGACGAGAAAATTCTAGCATAGTCTGGTGGTTAGGACACTCGACTTGCAACCTGCGGGCTACAAGTTCGAACTCCGTCACCGAAGGTGATCGTCCTTACATACGTAGAGGTGTTATAATGTTACGATTAATCTTACTATTCTTTAATAAAAGAAAAGCCCAACAGTCGGTGGTAGGTAATGCTTATTAGCTGCCTTCCCTCTAGTCGCCCCCCCCCCAGTAGCACAGCGGAATGTCTGCGGACTTACAACGCTAGAAACCGGGTTTCGATACGGGTGGTGGGTAGATAGCCCATTGTGTAGTTTTGTGCTTAATTCCAAACAAACAAACAAATCCCTTTTGTCTATCACATCAAATTAGAAACGGTTGGCGCATATAGCCCTCGAATAGCTTTGTACGAAATTCAACAACAACAATAACAACAAAAAGTAAACCCTTAACATAATTATCAATTATGGATTTTATCCAAAGACAGCAGTGTTTCTAACACTGCTCAATTCAATGCATTAAATTACTTTACACTGTCATTAAAATATTGATCGAATATATTACTTGGATTCCCTCTTATGTATTTTATCTAGAATCCGTTTACTCTCGGTCTCATATAGTATAACGCACGTGTAATAAATCTGTACGTTCTAATTTAACAACTCCACTGTAGGAGTTGGTTAAACTCCAACTTAACTCCAACTTAACTCCAACTTAACTTAGAACAACATACAGATATTCTAGGGCCAAAAACATATTTCTGTTTCTATGTTTCAATTTACATGAAGAAAACAAATCTTGAAACACACATGTGAGTGTTGTTTTTCATGGTATATACTCCTTTTCCTAAAGTGTATTCTTCGAAAATAAGTCTCAAGCATGGCAAAGATTTTCAGAAATGCTTGTGTAATTTAATGGATGACGAATTAGGA
>NW_013771304.1:0-1858 GCF_000517525.1 Limulus polyphemus
AAGAACTTCTTTAAATATTTGTTAAATTATTACCTAATTATAATCCCCAAAAATATGAACTTGTTTAATGACTTGTTATATTATTACCTTATTTCAAACCCTAAGAATATGAACGTGTTTAAAGACTTCTTATATTATTACCTTACTACAAACCCTAAGAATATTAACTTGTTAAAAGACTTGTTAAATTGATAACTTATTATAAATCCTAGGAATATGAACTTGTTAAAAACTTGTTATATTATTACCTTATTATAAACTGTAAAAATATTAAGTTGTTTAAAGACTTGTTATATTATTACCTCATTATAAACGCTATAAATATGAAGTTTTTTAAATATTATTACTTCGTTATTATAAATCCTGAGAATATGAACTTGTTTTGAAAACTTGTTATATTATTACCTTCTATAAACCCTAAGAATATTAACTTGTTTAAAGACTTGTTATATTATTACCTTATTACAAACTTTAACAAAACGAACTTGTTTAAAGTCTTGTTATATTGTTACCTTATTATAAACCCTAATAATATGTACTTGTTTAAAGACTTGTTATTTTATTACCTTATTACAAACCTTAAGAATATGAACTTGTTTAAAAATTTGTTATATTATTACCTTATTACAAACCCTAAAAATATGAACTTGTTTAAAGACTTGTTATATTAATACCTCATTATAAACCCTAAGAATATGAACTTGTTTAAAGACTTGTTATATTATTACCTCATTATAAACCTCAAGAATAAGAACTTTATTAAATATATGTTACGTTCATATTCTTAGGGTTAGAAATAAGGTAATAATATAACAAGTCATTAAACAAGTTCATATTTTTGGGGATTATAATTAGGTAATAATTTAACAAATATTTAAAGAAGTTCTTATTCTTGGGGTTTATAATAAGGTAATAATATAACAAGTCTTTAAACAAGTTCATATTCTTAGGGTTTATAATATGGTAATAATATAACAAATCTTTAAGAAAGTTCATATTCTTAGGGTTTGTAGTAAGGTAATAATATAAGAAGTCTTTAAACAAAAGAATATAACAAGTATTTAAACAAGTAATATTCTTAGGGTTTATAATGAAGTAATAATAAATCATTATAAACGCTATAAATATGAACTTGTTTAAAGACTTGTTATATTATTACCTTACTATGAACCCTAAGAATATTAAGTTGTTTAAAGACTTGTTATATTATTACCTCATTATAAACGCTATAAATATGAACTTGTTTAAAGACTTGTTATATTATTACTTCGTTATTATAAATCCTGAAATACTAACTTGTTTAAGGACTTGTTATATTATTACCTCATTATAAACCCTAAGAATATTAACTTGTTTAAGGACTTGTTATATTATTACCTCATTATAAACCCTAAGAATATTAAGTTGTTTAAAGACTTGTTATATTATCACCTCATTATAAATCTAAAGAATATGAAATTGTTTAAAGACTGGTTTCATTATTACCTTATTTTAAACCCTAAAAATATGAACTTGTTTAAAGACATGTTATATTATTACCTTATTATAAATTCCAATAATATGAACTCGTTTAAAGACTTGTTATATTATTAGCTTATTACAAACCCTAACAAAACGAACTTGTTTAAAGACTTGTTATATTGTTACCTTATTATAAACCCTAATAACATGTACTTGTTTAAAGATTTGTTATATTATTACCTTATTACAAACCTTAAGAATATGAACTTGTTTAAAAGTTTGTTATATTATTACCTCATTATAAACCCTAAGAATATGAACTTGTTTAAAGACTTGTTATATTATTACCTTATTATAAACCCTAAGAATATTAAGTTGTTTACCTCATTATAAACGC
>NW_013771305.1:0-774 GCF_000517525.1 Limulus polyphemus
CCACTGGGGGCGAACCCACCTGTGTGGACTTTGATAAAAATGCAGATGATTAAAGGAAGTTCAGGATACAATTATGGTAACTCATGCAACAGTGTGTGTATTATACATGGATATTATTGCAAATAAAAATGGACCTTTGACAAGAAGAAGAGAGCTGTATAGTGTTTAAGATACAACTACGATCTCCATAGTGTAGAGAATTTTGTACATATGTTTAACTTGTCTCAAATATATATATATATAATTTTAAAAACAAGTGGAGTGCATGCTGTTCATTTATTGTCAAATTTATTCCTAACAAGTTACAGATATGTACTGTAGAAGAATCCTTAGCCAACACACCCATACACTTACATTACTATATACACAGCGTGGTCACAAGTAATTAGACACCACCTTTTCAGAGAAAATGAAAATTTTCAGTCATATTCACATGAATTGATATATTTATAATTTAATTAATATCTAGTAGATCTTCATTTCGCTTCGTGGAGTTCGTTGATCCTTTGGGGCATCGTGAGAATCATCTCATTAATTTTAGATTGTGAGATTTTCACCCACTCTTGCTTCAAAACTTGGAGTAGATCGCTCTTCGAAGTTGGTTTTTTTTGGTTGTTTCTTGACTTGCTGGTCGAGTATGGCCCAGAGGTTTTCGATGGGGTTCATGTCAGGAGATTGGCTCGGCCAGGGCAACTTCTGGATACCATTTTATTCCTGCCACTTTTGGGTGTTTCTAGCAGTGTGACACGGTGCTCCATCTTTTTGGAACAACGT
>NW_013771306.1:0-773 GCF_000517525.1 Limulus polyphemus
ATCCCATTATTCGTTGATAAAAGAGTAGCCCAAGAGTTGGCGGTGGGTGGTGCTGACTAGCTGCCTTCCCTTTAGTCTTTGACTGCTAAATTAGGGCTAACGATGTTCATCCTACCTACTTTCCCTCTAAATTAGAGGTTAGAGACAACTTAGCCTTTGTTTAGCTTCGCGCGAAATTCAAAACAACAACAAAAACCACTACCGAAAGGCCTATCTCTATTTTAAAATGGTTTTGTATGTAACAATAGGATTATGTCTGTGTGTATATGACTGCTAAGTGGAACTGTATTGTCAACACGGACTAATGGTGTGATCATACATAAGTGAAGCTAGTGAAAATATACAAGTTAATATTACCCCATGAATTTGGCTATAACACGAAAAAGGACATGTTAAGTAAAACTGTGGACAATGGACAATATTTAACATGCTGTGAGTAATGCAACAACAATGTAACAAGGATTATTACCTAGGATTCAGTAACAATGCAAATAAAATAACAATTCCAGAGAGGAAAGAAGAGGTCTACGCTGAACCTGACCCTCCCTGGTCCAAAACATGGTCCGAATCCCGATGAAGAAGTTACTGCTACTGAATGTCCTATAAATCGTCAAATATTACTTTAATCGGTTTAATTCTCACACTAAAGAAAGAAGTTTGTCTGTTTGTTTGTTTGGGGGTAGGTGGGGAAGTAAATATAAATGTACAAACAAATATTATAGCATTCTTTATCATATTTGTATATATTAAGCCTAATTAGCGTAGAGCTAGTG
>NW_013771307.1:0-1915 GCF_000517525.1 Limulus polyphemus
ATTATTAATGATAGCTGATTTCCAAGAGGACGGGAGGTAATTTAAACTTTCCAATAAAAAAAACTCTTTCCCCAAGTGAAGATGGCATAAGAAATTTAATCTTAAAAAAAAAACATCAGATCATTTTCTCAAACACCTTTGTGCCTTGTTTATCCCATCCTTACGCGCAGTATATCTCTCGCAGAAACCCACTGATATGAGTATAAGCAGACCGGTGTCTTGTTAAGGTTTAAACTTACAGGGAAATTGGGTTTTAAAATGTGAATGTTTTAATCATTACGAGTGTTGACTTTGTGGTAATGCCCTTGAGAAAAGTTTATTGAATTGGGCGTTGCGAAAACAGTTTTTTAGTATACTCTGAACAGGTTGACTTTTTCTTGATCCATTATAACACAGTTGTTATTGTAGTTAATAGTGTGGTGGATTTTGGACGAAGAGTGTTTGTAAGTGGTCTTGAATTTGTGGCAGAATAGGATATAGTTTTGTATATCATTATCAATTGACTGATAGAATTATGGCCAGTTCTCACGTTGTTGTTCTTTGATAAGTTTTTTATTTCATTGTTTGTCCTGTTAACGTCAGGCTTAAGGTTTAGGTCTCGTGTTTGTACAAATAGTCGGCGCAAGCGTCTTTTTAGAATTAGTGTATGTATTTGTGGTGTGAGATTCCAATGATTGATGTCTGTTACTTTTTTGTGTGTGAGTTCTGTGTTTTGTAGCGCTTGGGTTATGTATGGCACTTGAAACATCTGCTTCATGCTAATCTATCTCTGCACTGTTTCGAGCTGAATAAAGGTATTCCAATGAGTTTTTGAGTAAATGTAAACTGTGGAAAGTGGAGCCGGGTTGTTATTGCACGGGTTAGTATTGAAATGAAAGGATATGGGATCATGATCGCTGCCCATGTCTTCGTTGACATGAAAATTATGTGTATATTGTATAAATGTGCCCTGGCGCTACCCCAACGCATACGTTTCATAACGTCTCACAAGACATACTAGACTTAGCAATAATCACTTGATTAAAATCAGATTATTATTTTCGACTAGAGAATGTAATTCAAAACACACAGATTTTAACAGCCGATAAACTAACGCCAATGGAAAAATCCTAATACTCACACAATAATCCTCGGCGATCTTCTTATGTAAGATATTTTGGTATAAGGAGATATCGGGTTCTAAATTGGGTAATACATACTGGTAGTAGCGCTATCTTTGTGTGGTTAGGCGGTCGTATGTAACAAAATATGTATCCGTTGTTGCTATTAATGTTTATGTTGGGGAGGTATATTTTAAAATCTTTTTATGTAATAGCCTGATGCTGCGTGTGTCTGATTTTTTGGAAATTGAAATTGTTTTATAATTGGAAGGATTATACTTGTTTTGACGATTTTGTAGGGTTTCATTAAGTACAATGAAGTGTCAGTTTAATTTGGTACATCGGTTAAAAAGTTCGTATTTTTTTGTATTTAAGCCACCTTGACTATTTACTTGATGATTTCATGGTTGACGATACGGATTATGGGGTCTGCGATGAATGCTGAGATGGTGTCGGGGGAGACGTTGTACTGTAGGTTCAACCTGGTTGCTTCAGCATAAGATCCTCCCAGGATGGAGCTTGGTACAGGATAAGGGATAACTGGCAGCTGACTTGCTGCATTGGTGGTGCTTCTGGAGGTTTCAGTTACCTTCAGAATCTGCTAATATTTCGGGCAACCCCAGTAGCTCCTGGGTGTGGTCCTCCACAGTTGGCGCACGTGGCTTCCTGTCATTAGCGCGTGCAGTCTGATACTTGGTGTTGTACTCTGCAACAAACACATCTAACACTGGAAGTACATGGTTTTATTGCATGTTTGAACTTTTGGCAATTGAAACATTGTAATAGAGGAAGTTGCATGGCTTTTGCTGATTCAA
>NW_013771308.1:0-723 GCF_000517525.1 Limulus polyphemus
ATCTACAAAAATAAATCTTCAAGAAATAAACAATGACGTCTAAATACAGTTGGACAGTCTGAAAGGATGTATAAATAAAACGATTCACATCAAATCCTAATAAAACATCTTGAATATTTAAAAAGTTTAAATTATATTTGCCATTAAAGCAGCAAGCAAAACTAAATGCAATCAAATAATGTGGTTCATAAAAAAGCTTGTAGTCTTAAAATCAAACAATTGAACATGACATTTTGCAACTTACTTGTAGTTTGAGAGATTGACTGGAAGAAAAACACGATGATGCAGCATGCAAGCAACACCGGGACAACATAAAACCTTCTACACGTAGTTTGATAAAATACTGTAGCAACATGATGTTCTTATGTATTAGTACAGATGAACTGGCTTTCCAGCTTGATTAGAAAAACAGCTGAAAATGTTTTCACCTGTATGTAAAGAAGATTAAATCTACAGATACGTTTACCTTCAAAACACACAGAAGGTCTGTACATTTACAGAATGTTTACAGTTCATACTCGTTTCAAAGGTAACAGTATTCGGAGTTTCGGTGACTATATTATATCCGGCAATAATTTCCAGTAATCATTCGACATTGTTATTTTAGTGGCGTAAACTTTATAATATCATTAAAATCTTAAAGTACACATTTCATTTTGTAATGGTCTAATTCATTAAAACTTAGATAATTTAAAATAGAAATAATCTTTGAGCTCTGAAATG
>NW_013771309.1:0-774 GCF_000517525.1 Limulus polyphemus
GTTGCAGATACAATGACATCATCCAGGTACACCAGGGCTATCCTCCATTGTAGGCCTTCCAATACTCTTTCCATCAGCCTCTCAAGTGTTGCTGGAGCATTACTAAGCCCGAATGGCATCACTCGGTATTGTCAGAGACCTTGGCCATAACTAAATGCTGTCTTAGGTTTATCTGCTTCAGCCATTTTACTTGATGGAAACCTGACTTTAAGTCCAGAGTTGAAAACCACCTGGCTCCACTTAGGGCATCAAGAGTATCATCAATTCTTGCCAGTGGGTATGAGTCTTTTTCGGTTATGCTGTTAAGAGCCCTGAAGTCCACACAGCAGAGTTGGGTCCCATCCTTCTTCTGGACTAACATGACGGGAGCTGACCAGGGACTATCTGATTTCTCGACTATCCCTTCCTTAATTAGACCATCCATGGCATTTTATATCTCTTGTCACTTTGCTGGAGCTATTCTCCTTGGAGGGATCTTTGTTGGACGGTGATTGCATGTGTTTATTTTGTGCTCTATCCGGTTTGTGCAGCCGAGGTCATGATCTCCTTTCGAAAAGACGTCAGCATAATTTGCCAAAAGTTCTTTTACCTGAAGAGCCTGTGATTATGACAAATTGACTATGATCTTCTTATAGAGGTCAGTCAAATATTCTGGAAGTGTATGTCTTTTCTTTACAGTTGTATTCCTTGCTTTAACATTGACTGGCTCTACCTCCTGGCACACACCCAACAATGCCCCTTCCTTAAGTGTCTGCTCACATTTAGAGAAATTGG
>NW_013771310.1:0-774 GCF_000517525.1 Limulus polyphemus
TGGGATGAGCCCGAAATCTGTTCAACGGATTCTCCACAGATTGGGTTATCGTTGCAGAGCAGCTAGACGGAAGCCCTTATTAAGACCTGCCAACATAGTCAGACGAAAGAAGTGGTCAAGTGATATGATGACCAAGCCTCTGGACTTTTGGAAGACCTTATTGTTCTCAGACGAATCAAGATCCGTTCAATTTTCGGACAGTGGCAGGATATGGGTCTGGAGAATGCCTCACCAAGAGTTTTGGCTCAAAAGATTGCAGCCAACTGTGAAGCATGGTGGTTTCAGCGTGATAATTTGGGGAGCTGTTTGGGTTGGTGGGAGATCGAGCTTAGTGGAGTGCGTTGGCAACATAAATTTTGCGAAATACGTCGAAATATTGGAGGAAGGACTCTTGCCACTTTATTCCTCGGTTTTCGTGGACAAGAACACAACGTTGTTCCAGGAAGATGGAGCACCGTGTCACACTGATAGAAACATCCAAAAGTGGCAGGAAGAAAATGGTATCCAGAAGTTGCTCTGGCCGAGCCAATCTCTTGACATGAACCCCATCGAAAACCTCTGGGCCATACTCGACCGGCAAGTCAAGAAACAACCAAAAACAGCCAACTTCGAAGAGCGATCTACTCCAAGTTTTGAAGCAAGAGTGGGCAAAAACCCCACAATCTAAAATTGACGAGATGATTCTCACAATGCCCCAAAGGATCAACCAACTCCACGCAGCGAAAGCAAGACCTACTAGATATTAATTAGATTATAAATATATCAATTCATGTG
>NW_013771311.1:0-1169 GCF_000517525.1 Limulus polyphemus
CAAGACTGTGGTACAATATTTACCAAATTTTTTAGTAAACTTCACAATGTGAAACATTCTAATGGAATTTTCAAGGAATATTTTGCTGCGATAAGTCATACCAAAAGTATTAAATCGACTCTTGTTTCATTCAGTTGGCAACTATGAAAGAACAGTAAATACCTAGTTATAATAGCAAACCATCAATATCACAGAATTAAGTCTCAGTATAAATAGACAGTTGTATAATCCTGTTTATCAGTATAGTTTGTTCTATATCAAATTATAAACACAACATTACTTCACCTATCCAAGCAGCAAAGGAATTGCTACAAAAAATCTCGGCAAAAGAAAGAACACGTGTCAACAACTTCTAATTTAACGTTATGTAATCTTTGTGAAATGTTCGCCAAAGGATACACATTCAGAAAGTTAGAATCCAATGGATGCTGAAAAAATTATTCCTTGTGCATAAACTTCATATAAACTAAATAGGTTACATCATAGCTTATTACTATATTATGTATAATAACAATGTCATTGCCAACCATAACACAATTATCCCCTGTAGTTCCTCAAAAATACTTGTGTATATTCAGCAGAAACTATTGCAACAGATAATTCATGGAATGGTGACAGTCCTAAATGACGATCCTTATCCACCATTTCATAAAAAGCAACTTTTATAACATGAAACTACATTCATTTATCCTAGGTAGCTCGTAAGTTCATAACATTATACTTCTATTTGTAATTAAATTTTATTGTTTTATTGCCCTTTGAACCATGTCTAACTACTATCCGTGCCATAAAAAGTTGTAAATCACTCAGAGAATATGCAGGTCATGTTACGCTATCAAATTACATTACCCACGAGCTGCTTGCCCAATCTTCTTTTTTTTTGCTCTCGATTGTCAATGAAAGTTAAGCCTAATTTTTTATAGTACTAATAGTAATGCACTTAATAATATTTATTTAATTAAATAATGCATCAAAGAATATAGACTAATAACATGCAAAAAGTAGACAAATTTCCTTACCTCTCAAAATTTTTCTGGCTTTCTAACTATGCGACAAGAGCCATTATAAAATTCATCCTGGGAACGATGTTCGTACTCTGAATGAAATTGACTTCTAACTGTTCAGAACATAATGTTATACAATATGTCATTTGATAGATAAAAACATTG
>NW_013771312.1:0-769 GCF_000517525.1 Limulus polyphemus
TGTGCAAATACAGTTTTTGATAATTGGATTTAAATTTGTTTGCATCAGATAAATTAGCCTTTTTAGGTTACATCAATCTCATATCTAAATTTGAATTTCTCCTAACATTATACGACCATCAGTGATTCAACCAAACCATGCTTATATTAACTGAACTTTAACTTTTAGTTGTATGGTATGTTTTCAACAATATACAGGTTTATTGAATGGAAGTGAAATCCATCTCTCAGCAACAGTTCCCAGCACAAACCCTCTACTAGGGAAGTTAGACACCCCAAATGTTAAAAAACGTCACCGAAGAATGAAAAGTACTGGAGCTAGAAACGTGGAAGCCATGGATGGTGAGAGCATTTGTATTATGTGTTTAGATAGGTAGAGGCTATTGAAGATATGTTATTGTTATTACATATTTATGATGATTATGGGTGGTACATTCTTGTCATATGTCTAGAAGTGAGATGCTTATAAACTATTATTTTTAATGTTTACAGAAGTCAAAGTTAAAGATGGTCAGTTCCTTTTATGTGTTAAGAAAAGTTTTAAATAGTGAATTACTAAGTCATCAAGAAATTAATGTTGCATTTTGAAACACTTTCATTAACCCCCCCCCAAAAAAAAACAAAAAACAATGCATCACGTATACTAGTTAAATGAACTGCCTAAATGTCAAGTTAGAGTAGCCTATATAATGTGTAAAGTTTAGTATACTCTAATCCCTTTTAGTGACAGCACACGACCAGACTACACATTCGGCATGTAATGCTGTTTG
>NW_013771313.1:0-767 GCF_000517525.1 Limulus polyphemus
TTTGTTTCAAAGAAATAACCACACAAATGAAACATAGAAATATAAAGACTGTTTATTATCGAGTAGTGTAGTTATGTTCATTATATCTTTATAGTTATCAATATCAGAAATCTTTAAAGAAAGATTTATTGTAAATCTAATGAAAATTATAATATTTTGAAAAATTCTAAAAATGTTCATATTATACTCTGTTTATTGTCTGAAGATCAAGTGTGTTTAGTGTAGAACTTCTTCTTTGAATAAATAATTAGTTTTTATACCTACAACCCGTCTGACGAAGCCTTTTCCTCAATTTCAAACATTATCCTCAAACAATAACGAAATTAAAACTTTTGTATTATTAAACCATTCTTCATGAAAAAAGAAAGAAAAGAAAAATGCAAGAAACAAAACATGTTCCCCTCCTCCCTCAGTGAAATAAATATGGTGATAATTTCTTCTTTATTCTTTGGAATTTGACAGATTGGTGGAAACATACCTTATGGATTTTGTAGTTAAATGTTGGCAACATGTTTTTGCTTTGTAAGTCCACACAGTTACCTCTGATCCACCGGCATTCAGATCCTTAACATTCAGACTAAAATATCTTAATTTTAGAGCTGCCCACTAGAGGGAGGAAAATCAGCCAGCAGAACCCACTACTAGCTACTTTCAATCACATAGCGAGATTGACTGTCACAATTATAACAATACCACAACCGAATCTATAGAACGTGGTCTGCGGGATATCACGGCTCGAACCTTGGTCTTTCGAATCGGCAATTCAA
>NW_013771314.1:0-774 GCF_000517525.1 Limulus polyphemus
ATAATCCATCACCACACAAATGTACTTGTTTCCAGCACGAGTTTGGGGAAGAGAATCAGCAATGTCGACGGCTACTCTTTCCATTGGTGCACCAGCTTGATATAATTTCATTGGAGCACGTCCCTTATGCTTGGGTCCCCTTTTAGCACAACATGTACTGCATGTTCTGCACCATTCTTCCACATCTTGTCTCATACCTATCCAGTAAAATCTTTGTCGTAAGTTACTCAATGTCTTCTTAACTCCAAGATGTCCTCCTGTTAAAGTATCATGGGATTGATGTAGCACAACTTCCGGTAACTTTCTCGGTATAACCGTTTGCCAAGTGGTAACTTTCCCATCTGCAGTTTCCCATCTCCGGAGAAAAATACCATCTTCAAGCTTCAACTGGTCCCATTGTGCCCAATAGTTCTTTGTCACAGGGTTTAGACTAGATACCTTCTCCCAAGCATGGCAAAAAACAATTGCTTTTAGAAAATCAATTATTGGCTTCAAATCTTGGTCTTTCTCCTGTTCTGATTTAATATCTATACCTGGATCCATTTCACCATCATCAACTCCTTCATTCACTTTGACTTCAGCTTGATGACACCTGGTTAGCTCAACCTCTCTTTTGCAGCAATGTCTGCAGTTATTTTTTGCAGGGTCTTTGGCTCAGTCCATTGGCATTACCATGAGTTTTTCTTTCTTTATATTCAATATCATAATTATACTGGTCTATCTTTCCAATCCAATGTGCCAGTTGTCCCTCCGGGTTCTTTAATGATCTTAACC
>NW_013771315.1:0-772 GCF_000517525.1 Limulus polyphemus
AACACGTAGCTAAGCCCCTTTAGACGTTAATAAACACGTAAACTAAGCATACACAAACAATAATAAATATGCGAACCTTGCATATTTAGATGTTAATAAACACGTAGTTAAGCCCGTTTAGACGTTAATAAACACTTAAACTAAGCATACTTAGACAATAATAAATATGCGAACCTTGCATGTTTAGATGTTAATAAACACGTAGCTAAGCCCATTTAGATATTGATAAAGACGTAGCTAAGCCCGTTTAGACAATAATAAATATGCGAACCTTGCATGTTTAAATGTTAATAAACACGTAGCTAAGTCCGTTTAGATATTGATAAAGACGTAGCTAAGCCCGTTTAGACGTTAATAATCACGTAAACTAAGCATACTTAGACAATAATAAATATACGAACCTTGCATGTTTAGATGTTAATAATCACGTAGCTAAGCCCATTTAGACGTTAATAACTTTGCATGCTGGACAAGCTTTGTTTTCTGATAATTCTAAAATGCTCAAAGAAAAGCACACTGCATGCCATTTAATGGCACGTAACACTGTTTTTTCATGTGAACTTTATATCGACAAGTTTAATTTATAGCTATGTCTTCGTTGAAATTTTTAATAACATCTTTGATCGCTTTTGTTGTTGTTATTATTATTTTTTTTATCAAAGATTGAGTTTTCAGAGAACCTTAATTGATTTTTTATTTATCAGGAGAAACAGGTTCAGCAAAGAAGTGATTAAACTCTTGTCCACCAGTGAATGATGGATGGATATTTTCC
>NW_013771316.1:0-776 GCF_000517525.1 Limulus polyphemus
TGCGTCTTTCGTTCTGGAATGAAGACAAAGGGATTTAAATTAATAGTTACTGGACGAGCATCAGGACGTGTTTGTTATGCAATTATAAGATAGTGACAGTACTTACTTTTATTGTATTTTAAGTAAAGGTTCTTAATAATAGTTCAATACAGTCTCCATAAATTGAGAGATAACTGAACTTCCAAGTATTTTTCTCCATCTATTGAGAGATAACTGAACTTCCAAGTATTTCTTTCTTTATTTTTTTATCCATCTATCGAGAGGTAACTGAACTTCGAAGTATATTTTCTCCATTTATTGAGACATAACTGAAGTTCCAAGTATTTTTTCTCCATCTATTGAGAGATAACTGAACTTCAAACTATTTTTTCTTAAAATGTTAAATTAATGCTCACTTCAACATTGGTGACAAAACAATTCTGTAATCTTGAGAGCTTAAAAGAAAAGAGTTGGATTTTGAAAAGTGAATATCAAAAAAATCGTTCTTGTGGAATATCAAGAAAAATAATTTCTCCTAAAATTTTGCGAAAACAAATTTTGCGTAATTTTTATAAAAAAAACTTTTTTGAAAATAGAGAAAAGTGCGTGTTTTGAAGTAAAATTAATTGTGAAATATCTGACTGTGTTTATTTCTTAGAAAAACAGCGAAATTAGAGCGTTAGAACTTGAAATAATTTCTGTATTGCTTCGAAATCCTAGAAAAACATTTGTCTCTTCTCATGAATAAAAAAAAAGTTAAGTATGAATTAGATCAGGATAGATGCCATAATGACAGT
>NW_013771317.1:0-773 GCF_000517525.1 Limulus polyphemus
TATGGTATACACTAGTTAGTATGGAACACATTGTTAGTTTGCTATATATTGTTAGCATAGTGTATACTGTTGGTATGTAACGCATTGCTAGTGTTGTATACATTGTTAGCATAGGGCACATTGTTAGTATGGAAAACATTATTAGAGTGCTATGCACTGTTATTATGGAACATATTGTTAGTATGGTACACACTATTAGTATGGAACACATTGTTACTGTGGTATATATTGTAAGTGTGGAACACATTGATACTGTGGTATACACTCTTGGTATGGAAAACACTGTTACTGTGGTATGCACTGTTACTGTGGTATACACTGTTAGTGTGCTATACACTGTTACTCTGGTAACATTGTTAGTTGGCTATACACAGTTACTGTAGTATACATTGTTACTGTAGTATACATTGTTACTGTAGTATACACCATTACTGTAGTATGCACTGTTAGTCAGTATTACACCATCTTTATTTAATCTAATAAAAGAAGGTTGTGATATTCATGAATAAAGGTCAAAAGTTACACCAAGGTATTTAACAACAGCCTAAGTTATATCAAAATATTTAACAACAGCCTAAGTTACACCAATATATTTAACAACAGCCTAAGTTACACCAAGATATTTAACATCAGCCTAAGTTACACCAAGATATTTAACAACAGCCTAAGTTACCCCAATATATTTAACATCAGCCTAAGTTACATGGAATTATTTAACATCAGCCTAAGTTACACCAAGATATTTAACATCAGCCTAAGTTACATGAATATAT
>NW_013771318.1:0-774 GCF_000517525.1 Limulus polyphemus
AGCTGCCACTGTTGCAGGTTTTCTTGCCAATGCTGTAATCTCTCTTCTTGTTTCTTTGCTGTTCTTCTTGTTTCTTTTTTGTTTCTTTTCTTGTTTCTTTTGCTGTTCTTGTATTGCTGCCATCAAATCTGCTTAGCTGTAGTTTGATTTGCCACTTCTCGTTTCCATTTTCTTTTTTAAATTTATTTTCTATCCCACTTCTGACACCAATTTGTTACGCCTCTGTGTCCGTTGGTTAATTTTCCGTAGAAATTCTTTCCAAAAAACTTCAATGATACAAGTCCTTTCTTAAATAAAACTCGTTTATTCTTTTTCAATACAACTTTGTGATACACTTAATTTCCACAGTCACATTGGCTTAGACACACGCTAGAATTCACAACGATTCACGCACTTTACTTACGGCTTGACTCGATTATCTGTCTCTATATCTCTCTGTCTGCAATTATCTCTGCAAACAGAGGGCGTCTGGCAAACACTAGGACGTTCGACAGGTTCCTCGATCTTTCTAGAACTCCAGCGCATGCTCCCAGTGTCGCACGACTACCATTGTCGTAACAATATATATATAAGTTCTTCTTTTTGCCATTTGTCGAAATAAATGGCTTTTACTTATATTTCTTAATAGTATAAATATATATACTGTGTTGTTGTTGGTTTTAGGATTCTTCTACAGTAGGTGTCTGTAAATTGTTTTACTTGTTTTCAAATAATATATATATTCGGAACAAGTTAAACGTATGTATAACAAAGTCTTCGCATTATAGAAATTAC
>NW_013771319.1:0-1044 GCF_000517525.1 Limulus polyphemus
CACCTTTCCAGGGTTGGGATCACAGGATCCTACTGGGTAAAAGTTTGCTGTGGGGGGAAAGGGGTGTACCCCGAGAAACCCTACTTTCACGGTCGGAGCCTCGAAAATAAGATTTCCCGATCGTATCCGGTGGACGCTGAAATGAAGAGAAAATGTAAAGGTTAATATAGATTAGGTATAATAGATCATTTTAAAAAAAGGCTTGGCTGGTGGGAAAACGATGGTAAGGTTGGAAACGTCTGGTTGTAGTCTTCTTCGAAGACTGGTCCTTCTACATCGGAGTAAAAATGTTGAGAACACGGGAACTGGTACTGGAAGCTTTCGTCGAAAGCGGAATCGGTCCTGTAATCGTAGGGTGAATGAGACTGTCTGGATGATGAGCGAAGGAATCTGCGAAAGTTGTCGACAGGCTATTCTTCTGTCTGGGTTCTCCAGGCTTTCTTGGAAATGCGTGTCTGGGTTTCGCGGTCTTCATTTAGAAGAAGTCAGTCGATGTTGAAGAGTGGTTTAGTGGTGGTTGAGTCTGCGTGGATTGAGTTTTCATTGTATCCTTCTTTGCAGGTAGAACCTGGATGAATTTTTGTATTGGCTGAGGTAGCTTCTCAACTTTTGTGGTCTGCGTGAACGTTTCTTTGGAATATGCTTCTGGCTTGAATGGCAGCGGCGGGTGTTTTTGAGGTTGTCTTAGTTGTTTTGCTGGTGTGTTGGATGCTCTAAAGGTTTGGCTGGAAAAACTGTAGAAGGTTGAAGGCATAGTCTTGGTGTTTCTGCTGTAAAGTGGAAAAAGAAGCAGAAAACACCATGAGTAAGAATATGTTCAGCTGTGGATTTGGAAGCTGTTACAATCCTGGTCAGTAGTTTGACGCTTTTTGCTTGACGCATTTTGTATATCAGGTAGTAAATGATTTGACTCAAGATAAAACAATATCCTGGATGTGATTATTTTTTCCAATAATTTTCCTATACAGTTGACTAGACTTATTGGCATGTAATTTCTTGGATTACTAGGATACACGCCTTTTTTTTGAGGGGGGGGATTATACT
>NW_013771320.1:0-1325 GCF_000517525.1 Limulus polyphemus
ATCAGTAGATCTCTTATCATAACATAGCTTCATGGAATTAGCACACGTTTTCAAGTTTGAATGAACTTGATGATGAATATCATCCATCCTTTCAAATAACACTTTCACGAACTCTGACACATTTTCAGGCAACTATTCGTAAGGTGGACGTCCTGTTATCAGGTCTAATGGCAACCGAAGTTCCCAACCAAACATCAGCTTTGCTGGAGTGTATCCAGTGGCTTCATGCTCTGCTGTACTATAGGCCATCAACAGTGGAGGGAGTAAGACATCCCAGTCATCTTGGCGGCTATTACAAAACTTTTCCAATACTTGTCAAAGTGTCCACTTGTACCTTTCTACCATCCCATCAGACTATGGGTGAAGTGGCGTTGTCCCGGTCTATCGTATGCCAGACAACTTGCAGCATTCATGGAACATAGCTGATTCAAAGTTATGGCCTTGATCTGAATGCAGTTCGTATGCAGTTGTAGCTTCCTTATTTGGTATTGCATATGCCTCAGGCCACTTTGTGAAATAATCCATCACCACACAAATGTACCTGTTTCCAGCACGAGTTTGGGGCAGAGGACCAGCAATGTCAATGGCTACTCTTTCCATTGGTGCGCCAACTTGATATAACTTCATTGAAGCACGTCCCTTATGCTTGGGACCCCTTTTAGCACAACATGTACTGCATGATCTGCACCATTCTTCCACATCTTGCCTCATACCTATCCAGTAAAATCTGTGTCGTAGGTGACTCAATGTTTTCTTAACTCCGAGATGTCCTCTTATCATGGGATTGACGCAGCACAACTTCCCGTAACTTTCTCGGTATAACCGTTTTCCTGGTCGTCACTTTCCCATCTGCAGTGTCCCATCTCTGGAGAAGAATACCATCTTCAAGCTTCAACTGGTCCCATTGTGCCCAATAGTTCTTTGTCACAGGGCTTAGACTAGACACCTTCTCCCAAGCAAGGTGCAAAACACTTGCTTTTAGAAAATCAATTATTGGCTTCAAATCTTGGTCTTTCTCCTCTTCTGCTTTGATATCTATATTTGGTTCCACTTGATCATCATCAACTCTTTCAGTCACCTTGACTTCAGCTTGATGGCACCTGGTTAGTTGAACCTCTCTTTTGCAGCAATGTCTGCAGTCATTTTTGCAGGGTCTTCGGCTCAGTCCATCGGCATTATCATGGGATTTTCCTTCTCTATATTCAATATACTGGTCTATTTTTCCGATCCAATGTGCCAGTTGTCCCTCTGGGTTCTTTAATGTTCTTAACCAGCATAATGCAGCATGGTCTGTCCTGATGGTAAACCTTGCACCATAGAGGTAA
>NW_013771321.1:0-774 GCF_000517525.1 Limulus polyphemus
CTGGAAATACTTGGACAGTTGTCAACAGACGATAGACACAACTATAGAGCACTGGTGTCGGCTCTAGAAATCAGGTACGGAACCCAAAATCAGTCAGAAGTGTACAGGGCAAGGTTTAGGACGAGAGTCCGTGCTAAAGGGGAGAGCTGGCACAGGACTTGGAAAGCATGACACACAAGGCCTACCCAACTGCACCACCTGATCTCCTCAAGTTGTTGCTGAGGGATCAGTTCATAGATGCCTTGGACAGACCACAACTTAAGATACAAGTGAAGCAAGCACACCCCTCTACCATGCAGAATGCAATGGCCAGAGCTCTCGAATTTGAATTCCAGCACAGAGGTACCAAGTTTGGTTCAGTCATTAGGATTCAAGGCCAGAAAAGGTCAGCTTTCAGAATAAGTTTGAGGGACTTTGTTGGCACTGTAACAAACCTGGGCACAAGAGAGTTCAATGCTGGAAACTTCGACACAGGGGAGATGATACAGCAGGAAAGGCTGCTACCCAGAAAGGCTGTTGGAACTGTGGGGAGCAAGGACATCTGAGGAGCCAGTGTAAGAAAAGTCCCCCCAATAAGTGAGCTTCGGGAACCAGTAGTGGTTGGTGCTGACGGACGCCCACCAACCTCCATCGTGAAAGTCCCAACAGCTATGTGTAAAGTGGCAAGCACACATAGTATCTACGTGACAGGGAAGCTGGATGGCCAAAGGTGCAACTTTGTCATAGATTCTGCATCTCAGCAAATCCTTGTGAGTATCAAGGTGTTAGATCACG
>NW_013771322.1:0-775 GCF_000517525.1 Limulus polyphemus
TTAAATAAGGAAGACTTGTTAGTGTCATTTGATGTAGTATCCCTATTTACAAAAGTTCCAGTGGAAGATACAATTAAATGTTTTGAAACAAAATTGTTAGAAAACAAAATTTCAGCAGTTTAAACTATAGATATAGTTAATTTAACTAAGGTTTGTGTTACGAATCCATTTTTTCAAGGTAACAATAAGTTTTATAAACACAATAAAGGGTTAGCTATGGGATCACCACTCTCACCATTATTATGTGATTTATATATGGATGTATTGGAAACTAAAGCCATAAATAATGCAAAATGTAAACGTGATATTTGGAGGTATATATAAGGTATGTAGATGACACATTCTTGGTGTGGAAATATGGTAATAAGGCATTAACGGAGTTTGCTTACTATTTGAACAGCATTGAACCATCCATACAATTTACGTTTGAAATTGAGAAAAATAATAGTTTGCCTTTTCTAGATGTATTGGTGAAAAGGAATGTACAAGGTAATTTAGAAACATCAGTTTACCGGAAACCTTTTTCTGTTCTTATGCCCCCACACCAGGAATCATGTCATACTAGGCCACAAAAAATGTCTGCGTTTTATAGTTATGTTAACAGAGCTTTGAAGATATGTACTAACCAAAAGGATTTAAAAAAAACAAATTGTTATTAATTAAATATATATAGCAGTCGAAAGAGGTTTTAACCCAGATCTTATAGATAGAACAATTAAGAAATTCACTAATACTATAATAATTGATCAAATTAGTACTTTAAAACCTAGTTATG
>NW_013771323.1:0-774 GCF_000517525.1 Limulus polyphemus
TGCTTTCACCTTGTCAGAATCAGTTCGCACACCATGCTCACTACAATGTGACCCAAGTAAAGCACCTCTTTTTGGAACAAGTGGCATTTCTTGGGATGGAGTTTGAGGTTTGCTGCTTTCAAACGCTTGAATACTTCCTCTAGCCGGGACATTTCCTCATCAAACGTTGTTGCAAATACAATTACATCATCCAGGTACACTAGGGCTATCCTCCATTGTAGACCTTCTAGTACTCTTTCCATCAGCCTTTCAAATGTTGCTGGAGCATTGCTAAGCCCGAATGGCATCACACGGTATAGCCAGAGACCTTGGCCACAACTAAATGCAGTCTTAGGTTTATCTGCTTCAGCCATTTTCACTTGATGGAAACCCGACTTTAAGTCCAGAGTTGAAAACTACCTAGCTCCATTAGGGCATCAAGAGTATCATCAATTCTTGGCAGTGGGTATGAGTCTTTTTCGGTTATACTGTTAAGAGCCCTGAATTCCACATAGCAAAGTTGGGTGCCATTCTTCTTCTGGACTAACATAACAGGAGCTGACCAGGGAATATTTGATTTCTCGACAATCCCTTCCTTAATTAGGCCATCCATGACCTTTTCTATCTCTTGTCGCTTTGCTGGGACTATTCTCCTCGGAGGGATCTTTATTGGACGGTGATTGCCTGTGTTTATTCTGTGCTCTGCAAGGTCTTTGCAGCCGAGGTCATGATCTCCTTTCGAAAGACGTCTGCATAATTCGCCAAAAGTTCCCTAACCTGAAGAGCTTGTGATGA
>NW_013771324.1:0-774 GCF_000517525.1 Limulus polyphemus
ATATCTGTTCAATCATTAATCTTAATTACTCTGTCCAGCATGAGTCCTGGTGTATAAGTTGCTTTTTTTTAATTTCACACACAGCTACACGAGGGCTATCTGGGCTAGCCGTCCCTAATTTAGCAGTGAAAGACTATAGGGAAAACAGCTAGTTATCACCACCCACTGCCAACTCTTGTGCTACTATTTAATAAACGAATATTGGGATTCACCATCACATTATAACGTCCCTACTAAAAGGGGCAATCATGTTTGATGGGACGGGGATTTGAATTCGCGACCGTCATATTGTGAATCGAGTGCCTTAACCACCTGGCTTGATGAACAAGGCGCTGGACTCGCAATATGAGGTTCGCGGATTCGAATTTCCCTCACCTAACATACTCATCCTTTAAGCTCTGGGGGCATTATAATATTGTGGCTAATCCCATTGTTCATTGGTAAAAAGAGTAGCCCAAGAGAAGGTGGTGTTGACTAGCTGCTTTCCCTCTATTCAATTACTGCTAAAGTAAGGATGGCTATCCCAGAAAACTCTCTTGTAGCTTTTCTCGAAATTCAAATCAAAGCAAACCATAACTACTCATCATACAAATTAGTATAGAGAGTGGATGTCATGAACACATTGTCAATCTGTCCAATCACACTGAATGCATAAAATTTCCTTGCTTTTATATTATGATATAAATAAAACTAATTTACGTTTGTCGTTTTAGACATTGAATTCAAGTTTGTTTATATATCATGGAAACTTTCCAAATGAAGAGGCGATTATTG
>NW_013771325.1:0-774 GCF_000517525.1 Limulus polyphemus
AAAAAAGTCGACATTAATTTCTTGACGACCTAATACATTCACAGGCCAGTTTACAGTGCAACTCAAGCAGTCACAATAGACATAACGGTGTGTGTAACATACACTGACCGGCCAGTTTACAGTTCAGCTCCAACAACAAAATAGATATGATGGTGTGCATAAAGTAGATTCACAGAACAGTCGATTAAGATCTCCATAACTAATACACATTTGCAGAACCCTTTGTTTATTTATGGGGCAGGTATGGTTTAGTTGTTAGCCTGCCTGGATGTAAAATCCAAGGATTCTTATTCGATGACGAGTAACCTACTTTGAGACTAATAATCCTTGGAGACGGCTTGAATGGGTAATGAAGAAAAACTTTAATATAAGTTTAACATCGACAAAATGAATGACATCCCTTCCTATAAAAAGAATTTCAAAGCCATCCCAAACAACCCAGCAGACACACACGAAAAACAACTAAACAGAACATTTTTACAAATTAAAAAAGATAATTTAATTACTGACGATCTTTATTTTTATCTACGTAAAACTGATTTACGCACAACACAACTCTATGTCATTCCTAAACCACACAAACAGGACTGCCCCCTACGACCTATACTGTCCACTTATGATTCCTTCAACTACAATCCTGGCAAATACATAGCCTGGGTTCTCACACAATATGTAACATTTGCAGGTTCATTTTTTAAAGATGCCTTTAATTTCAAATATACATTAGACCAACTAAATTCGAAAGCCTTAATGGTTAGTTTTGATGTCGTGTCA
>NW_013771326.1:0-846 GCF_000517525.1 Limulus polyphemus
TGATTTAAAAACCGATTCCTTGAGTCATGTTAAATGTATTTCCGCTACAATTATTTCAACTAGTTTACCTAAGTAAACTAATGGACTGAAGTTGTCAGGGTTAGAGCTTTTGGCTGCCGATTTTTTGGGAATAAAACTACGTTTTTTCCAGATGACTGGAAAGTAGCCTGTTAGTAGTGATAGGTTTATGAAATTAGTTAAATGATTAAGTAGGGTATCTGATGCTTTTTTAAGAGTAATGTTTCTGATACTGTCATGTCACCTTTAGACACAGAATGTCGTAACTGCCGACTAGTGTATTGGTATTTAAATTATTGGCTGGAAACCTTGGTTTCTATAAATCTGGATGCTCCTTTACATGTTTGTCAACTGTTATTTATTCGGTTATTTTGGTTAAAGGAATTTAGGTCCTGAATAGATTCCTGGAGGTAGTCCGTTAAAAGATTCGCTTTCTCTAAATCAGTTTAAGCTGTTGTTTTTAAAATGTTGAGTAACCGTTAAACCGTAAAGTATGAACAACGAACGATATGATTTGTTGACATCGATAATTCTGTTGGGAAATGCATGATGCGCCCTCTAACGATGTCAGAAATCTGCACGTTTAAATCATTGTAATATAAATTACCAAATTAAAAGAAAACTAGTGTCAAAAGACATGATTGTTTGATTGATTTGTTGAACTTCGCATAAAGCTACTTGAAAGCTATCTTCGCTAGACGTCCCCAATTTTTGAAGTGATAGACTACAAGGAAGGTAGCTAGTCAATACCACCAACCGCCAACTCTTGGACTACTCTTTACCAAACGAATAGTGGGATTGACTGTTACATTATAACGCCTCACGGCT
>NW_013771327.1:0-773 GCF_000517525.1 Limulus polyphemus
GTCTTCATGCTCTGCTGTTCTGTAGGCCATCAACAGTGGAGGGAGTAAGACATCCCAGTCATCTTGGCGGCTATTACAAAACTTTGCCAATTCCTGTCCAAGTGTCCAATTGTACTTTTCTACCATCCCATCAGATGGTGGGTGAAGTGGCGTTGTTCTGGTCTTTCATATGACAAACAACTGGCAACATTCATGGAACACAGCTGATTCAAAGTTACGGCCTTGATCTCAATGCAGTTCGTATGGCATACCAAATCTGAAGAAGAAATCACTAATAGCCGAAGCTACAGTTGTAGCTTTCTGATTTGGTATTGCATATGCCTCAGGCCACTTGGTGAAATAATCCATCACCACACAAATGTACTTGTTTACAGCACAAGTTCGGAGCAAAGGACCAGCAATGACAACGGCTACTCTTTCCATTGATGCGCCAACTTGATATAACTTCATTGGAGCATGTCCCTTATGCTTGGGTTTCCTTTTAGCACAACATGTACTGCAGGTCCTGCACCATTCTTCCACATCTTGTCTCATACCTATCCAGTAAAATCTGCGTCGAAGGTGACTCAATGTATTCTCAACTCCGAGATGTCCTCATGTTAAACTATCATGGAATTGACGCAGCACAACTTCCCGTAACTTTCTCGGTATAACTGTTTGCCAGGTCGTCACTTTCCCATCAGCAGTTTCCCACCTCCGGACAAGAATACCATCTTCAAGCTTCAACTGGTCCCATTGTGCCCAATAGTTCTTTGTCACAGGGCTTAAGCTAG
>NW_013771328.1:0-771 GCF_000517525.1 Limulus polyphemus
AGAAAGACTTGTAACTTGATACAGAAATCTTAATGTTATTAATGTTTACTGTTACATAATCTGACTGGATACTACATATTGAGAAAGGCTGGTAACTGGATACAGAAATCTTGGTTTTATTAATGTCTAATGTTACATAAACTGACTAGGTATTATACATTCAGGAACACAGGTGATTTTACAGAAATCTTTGTTTAATTAATATATATTGTTATGTAAATTTACAGGGTACTATACATTCAAAAACAGTAGTAAATTTGTAGAAATATCTGTTTTATTAATGTCTTATGTTACATAAACTGACTGGATACTTTACACTCAGAGAGACTGATAACTTTACAGAAATTTTTGTTTTAATAATGTCTAGTGTTACATAAACTGTCTGGATACTACTTATTCAGAAAGACTGCTAAAATGATACAGAAATTTTTGTTTAATTAATGTCTAATGTTACATAAACTGACTGGATACTATACATTCAGAAAGTCTGATAATTTTACAAAAATCTTTGTTTTATTAATGCATAATGTTAAATTAACTGACTAGATACTACTTATTCAGAAAGACTGCTAAAATGATACAGAAATCTTTGTTTAATTATGTCTAATGTTAGATAAACTGAGTGGTTAGTACATATTCAAAATGAATGATAACTTGATACAGAAATCTTTGTTTTATTAATATACAATGTTATATAAATTTACAGGGTACTATATTTTCAGAAAGAGTAGTAAATTTGTAGAAATCTCTGTTTATTAATGTCTAATGTTA
>NW_013771329.1:0-774 GCF_000517525.1 Limulus polyphemus
AAACTTTTCTCTGTTGTTACTGCATGCCTTGTGGTTTTCTTTTCTCATGTAACCTTTTCTTTGTTATTGCTGCATGCCTTGTACTATACGTTGAATACGTTTTAATTTTTTCATGATGCAGTTTATTAGTAACTAAAATAGTAATACATAACACTTACGCATAACAGGAGAATATGCTACTAAAAAGTAAGTTAGTAAAACTAATTAGTACGCTATTTAAAAAGAGCGAAGATTCACGCCCCTCTTCACAGTGCATTATTTCAAGAAGTTCAAGCGAAGGCCTTTCAGCAAGTATATATAACTTACTATAATGTACGGTATACATGAATCAGTAAGATTTAAGTTGTATCACAATACATGAAAACATGAAAATGAAAAAGCAGAACCGGTGTTTGTATATTCATAATATTACGTTAGTCTCACGACACATTGCATTATGAAGGTTTAATACTAGGGATTACAATTACAGTATCATATATATGTATATATATATACACATCTTCGTAACTAAAAGTCCAAAAGTCATATAACTAAAACCCTTTTTTGTTGTGAGTTTTAACTAATAATTATCATAACTTTAATCATACTAAATACAGGTTATCTATACTATATTATTCAAATCCAAACACTCATTCTACGGTCGTGCAATCGAAAATTACTCGTTATCATAGTTAGTGGTCAATATAAATTAACTTTGTATTATTACATATGATTGGAAACTAGTTTTTAAACTATATTTCGGATGTTAATTCCATGCTGTGTGTGTGTGTTAAA
>NW_013771330.1:0-774 GCF_000517525.1 Limulus polyphemus
GAATTAGATACATTAAAGGACGATTTATTGTCTTTTACACAAGAAGGATACATTAACCATCGACTTAATCAGCCCCAGACAATGGCAAGCCCCTTCCAGACCCTGCAACTAAACCCTAATGTAGACATATTCAGTCCTGTTAGAAGTCACATCCCAGATATGAATGTCAGTAATAGGAGTGATCCAGTACGAAGGAAGCCACAGGAATTCGATGGGAAAGCACCTTGGGAAGCATATAAAGCACAATTTGAGCTACTGGCAGAGATGAACGGATAGACAGAGGAGCAGAAAGCAGTATATCTGGCAACAAGCTAGAAGGGACAACCACTGGAAATACTTGGACAGTTGTCAGCAGCTGACAGGCACAACTATAGAGCACTGGTAGCGGCTCTAGAACTCAGGTACGCAACCCAAAACCAGTCAGAAGTCTACAGGGCTAGGTTCAGGACGAGAGTCCATGCTAAGGGGGAGAGCCTGCAAGAGCTGGCACAGGACTTGGAAAGCATGGCACACAAGGCCTACCCAACTGCATCACCCGATCCCCTCAAGTTGTTGCTGAGGGATCAGTTCATAGATACCTTGGACAGTCCACAACTTAAGATACAAGTGAAGCAAGCACACCCCTCTTCCATGCAGGATGCAATGGCCAGAGCTCTCGAATTTGAACCCTATGTTAAGTCCAGCACAGAGATACCAAGGTTGGTACAGTCATCTGGATTCAAGACCAGAAAAGGTCAGCTTTCAGAGAAGTTTGAGGGACTTTGCTGGCACTGT
>NW_013771331.1:0-1725 GCF_000517525.1 Limulus polyphemus
GCAGTACTGTGTACTGTCAAAAAGAAGACACAAGAGTTAACGATACTGTGTCCTATCAATAAGAAGATACAGGATTTATCAATACTGTGTACTGTCAAAAAGAAGACACAAAATTTAACAATACTGTGTCCTGTCAATAAGAAGATACAGGATTTATCAATACTATGTACTTTCAATAAGAAGACAGAACATTTAACGATACTGTGTACTGTCAATAAGAAGACACAAGATTTAACAATACTGTGTACTGTCAATAAGAAGACACAAGATTTAACAATACTGTTTACTCTCAATAAGAAGACACAACATTTAACAATACTGTTTACTGTCAATAATAAGACAGAAGATTTAACGATACTGTGTACTGTCAAAAAGAAGACACACGATTTAACAATATTGTGTACTGTCAATAAGAATGCACGAGATTTAAAAATACTGTGTACTGTCAATAAGAACACACAAGATTTAACGATAGTGTGTACTCTGAATAAGAAGACACAAGACTCAACAATACTATGTACTATCAATAAGAAAACACGATTTAATAATTCTATGTACTATGAATAAGAAGACACAAGATTTAACGATACTGTGTACTATCACTAACAAGCCACAAGATTTAACGATGCTGTACACTGTCAATAAGAAGACATAAGATTTAACAATACTGTGTACTGTCAAAAAGAAGGCACAAGATTTAACAATACTGTGTACTGTCAATAAGAAGATACAAGACTTAACAATACTTTGTACTATCAATAAGAAGACACAAGAGTTAACGATACTGTGTATTGTCAATAAGAAGATTCAAGATTTAACGATACTGTGTACTTTCAATAAGGAGACACGAGATTTAACGATACTGTGTACTATCAATAAGAACACACAAGATTTAACAATACTGTGTACTGTGAATAATAAGACACAAGATTTAACGATACTGTGTACTGTCAATATGAAGACACGAGATTTAACAATACTGTGTACTGTCAATAAGAAAACAAGATTTAGCAATACTATGTACTATCAATAAGAAGACACAAGATTTAACGGTACACAGTATCGTTAAATCTCGAGTCTTCTTATTGACAGTACACAGTATTATCAATAAGAACACACAAGATTTAACAATACTGTGTACTCTGAATAAGAAGACACAAGAATTAACAATATTGGGTACGATCAACAAGAAGACAAACATTTAACAATACTGTTTACTGTCAATAATAAGACAGAAGATATAAGAATACTATGTACTACCAATAAAAAAACAAGATTTAACAATACTATGTACTATCAATAAGAAGACACAAGATTTAACGATACTGTTTACTGTCAAAAATAAGACACAAGATTTAACAATACTGTGTACTGTCAATAAGAAGACACAAGATTTAACAATACTGTATACTATTAAAAAGAAGACATAAATATTTAACAATACTGTGTTCTGTCATAAAGAAGACACAAGATTTAACGATACTGTGTACTGTCAATAAGAATACACAAGAATTAAAAATACTATGTACTGTCAATAAGAAGGTACAAGATTTAACAATACTTTGTAATGTAACTAACAGGCCATAAGATTGAACGATACTGTGTACTATCAACAACAAGCCTCAAGATTTAACGATACTTTATACTGTGAATAAGAACACACAAGATTTAACGATACTGTGTACTGTGAATAAGAAGACACAAGATTTAACGATACTGCGTACT
>NW_013771332.1:0-775 GCF_000517525.1 Limulus polyphemus
AAGAATCTGTCTTCACACAATGTCCTTATCAAAGAAAACACTGGAAGAATGTGTCTTTACACAACGTCCTTGCCCTGGAAGACACTGGGAGAATCTGTCTTTACACAACGTCCTTATCAAGGAAGACACTGGGAGAATCTGTCTTTACAGAATGTCCTTATCAAGAAAGACACCGGGAGAATCTGTCTTTACACAATGTCCTTATCAAGGACGACACTGGAAGAATCTGTCTTTACAGAATGTCCTTATCCTGGAAGACAATGGAAGAATCTGTCTTTACACAATGTCCTTATCAAGGAAAACACTGCGAGAATGTGTCTTTACAGAATGTCCTTATCAAGGAAGACAATGGAAGAATCTGTCTTTACACAATGTCCTTATCAAGGAAGACACTGGAAGAATGTGTCTTTACACAACTTCCTTATCAAGGAAGACACTGGGAGATTGTGTCTTTACAGAATGTCCTTATCAAGGAAGACACTGGGAGAATCTGTCTTTACAGAACGTCCTTATCAAGGAAGGCACTGGAAGAATCTGTCTTTACAGAATGTCCTTATCAAGGAAGACACTGGAAGAATCTGTCTTTACAGAATGTCCTTATCCTGGAAGACAATGGGAGAATCTGTCTTTACACAATGTCCTTATCGGGGAAGACACTGGGAGAATTTATTTTTACAGAATGTCCTTATCAAGGAAGACACTGGAAGAATGTGTCTTTACACAATGTCCTTATCCTGGAAGACAATGGGAGAATCTGTCTTTACACAATGTCCTT
>NW_013771333.1:0-2244 GCF_000517525.1 Limulus polyphemus
GCCAACTGTCTTACAAAAACGTGTAATCTCCCTCAGAAGCCTATACATGAACTTAAACCTCTAATAGCTGTAATGTAATGAAGCCAACTGTCTTACAAAAACGTGTAATCTCCCTCAGAAGCCTATACATGAACTTAAACCTCTAATAGCTGTAATGTAACGAAGCCAACTGTCTTACAAAAACGTGTTTTTAATCTTTACAGGGATGACTTGTCTCTAATATTGTTTACCAGCTTACATGTAACATCTGCCATCATACGTACGTAGGGGAAACCTTACACCCAAGGATAGGAGAACATATTTACTCTCTTTATAAATAACAACATGAAAGAAGTACAGTTGTAGATAATTTTTGAGTCATCAACCATAATCAATACCTGACATAAAACCACCATTCTCTGTACAAATCCTTATCAAAGCCTCCAAGTACACTGGCAGAAAATTTAAAGCTCTTTTCATCGAACAATTACGACCACAGATAAACAAAAACAAAGGATGGTGCCTATACCTATAATTATTTTTCATCTTATCTTTTATTATTTCACTTTATAACTTGGATATAACGTTTCTTTACTACAGGTAACAGTTTATTGTTTCAACAATAAGCTTTACTATTTAATACGTCAAACGAACACTGTAAAACCGCATGCTATACATTCGATTAGAAATGATTACTTACAATATTTGAAGCTTTGTACTGTCAGTTATAATTTGTGTTTTAGTGGAACGCTCCTGAAAACGCTGTAAAAAATAACAAATTTTCGTGTTTTAAGGGGCAAAAAATTAAAAATACGGCGAGAAATTATTTACCGAATTAACTCGTACAAAAGGTTTACTTATATTAAATATATTTTATCTTCTAGATTTGAAAATATAAGAAATATAGTCGATAGTGTTACAATACATAAGGTAAACCATTAGTATTTAAATTGATAATTCTTGACTTTTTATTCCAAACAGCTTCTTTCTTTCTCTGGCCTTTTCATTATGATGGTTTGTTACGTTTTGTGCGACAGCTACTGTTTCATTCATAGGTAAGATAGGTCAGAATCAAGTCTTGTTATTCAAGAAAAAATGTGTTTTCGCTTTTACAGTATTTCAATATTTTGGTTCCTTATATTTTTGATGATTTGTTTCACTAGTACATTTGTTTTTTATATGACAACAAATTATATAACCGTGACAATAAACGACACCTTATTTCCAAAGTTTACTGCTAAAGCATCGAAAATTAACTAATGGTTTAATATTTACATATATTTAAATCTCATACATGCCTTTATTGGAAAAAAAAATCTACCTATATTTTAGCCGATTTTATTTTTGAAGTTTCAATGAAGTTTGTTATAATGTACAAAAATAAAACTGAATAAATGTCTGACTCACGAATCAACTGAACTAACTTGTTTTTATAATTCATTGTTTAATTTCTGCAGTGCACATTGTTGTATAGAAACATTTTATTACTAGAAAAGAGATTAATTACAATCATTAGCCACTAGATGGCAGCAGACATTCAGTTCGTGCTGATCTCTATCCGATTTATTGTGAATTATATATCATAAACACTGGTGAAACGCATTCCTATTATTTACTCTAGTTACATAGAAACAATATATACATATACAGATATGTATATACACACATACACGTAAAAGAACTTTTGTTTCATTAATTTTTTTGTTTGTAGTTAAGCACAAAGCTACACAATGGGCTTCGTGCTCTTACTCCCCACGAGTATCGAAACCTGGTTTCTAGCGTTGTAAGTCCGAAGACATACCACCGGACCACTGGAGGGCGTTTCATTAATAAATAATATAGATTATCAAAAAGCGAAATATAAAACTTTACTTTTCTCAGCTTATTTCCAGACGAAAAACAACAAAGCCTGACATAGAAATGATTAAACTAACTCATTTAAATAGATGAACCATTTCTTTAGCGGAACTAATTACAAAAAGTTGATAAATATCTGCTGTTTACAATAATTTATCATATAGTTATTCAAATTTTAGTTTTGTTAGGTACCACTATTTGGCGTTCATTGTTTATCAGTTGAATAATATTTCTTTATATAATAACTTAGTTGTCATTTAGGGATCTTGTTAGGCTTTTGTTAGGTTGTATAAAGTCATTTTTAAATTCACACATTCCATTTTCTAATATCTAATAATACCTATTATTCTACCAAGCTTAAGAAAGCCTCTGATCCATCTAATGCTATTATATTGTATATTGTAGAGT
>NW_013771334.1:0-2012 GCF_000517525.1 Limulus polyphemus
CTAACTAACTCTGCTATCGACCCTGGGTCATGGATTTCCAGGCTCGCCTCTCAAACTTATTTTTAAGTATTGCACCTGTTTTGCTGCTTACTTTTGAATGATGCCTCTTGTATAACCAAGTTCCTGTTTATTCATTTCTCTAGGCTTATTTCGTAACACAGGCGTCCTATTGTAGCCTTCTTTTCTTTTTTACATCTATCTTTTATTGCTTGCTTGTATTAAAACCCTTAAGCTTTTATTCTAAGTACTTTTAAATACTCAAAGCTCTTGAAGCAATTGGTAAAATCTTCGAATTACTTCGTTAAAACCCTTAAGTTTTCTTCTAAGTACTTTTAAACACTTAAAAACTCTTGAAGCAATTGATGAAATTTCCTCGAAAATTACAAGTTGCTTCATCCCTCCCTTCTTAGAAAAATTTTGTTACTTGTAACAAAATTCATCATCCAACTCACTATCTCCATCTCTCTTTATCAGCCAACGCTTACATCATTACAATGTATATGTGTGATTATTCATAAATGGTTATATAAAACATATTAGATTCATATAATTGATTACCCAAAAGATTATAAAAATGATTATATATAAAAGCATATATAATAAATCATATAAAAATTTAAACATAATTATCAATTTAAAAAAACATAAAATACTACATATAATTATACAATCCTTTAATCTTATTAAAAGTAATTCCGGAACACATCTTGGCTGCTTGTAACCACTCATTTGTATAATGCACACACACTTTCCAGTATGAACAATGTTTGTGCGGGTAGCGATGGTAGTTACAAGTAACTTGCCCACTGCATTCCAGACGCCAGTAGGGGGGATATCCATACTCTTCCAGGTCTTAGCATGGCAGGTCTAAATGACGCTGTAACAGCTGGGCTTTCTCCCTACCCTTGGTGTGGATTTTTACGTAGTCCTGTTTTATCCCCTGGTGAATCTGGAGGAAATCCAGCATAGTATGATCGCCATCATTCCAACGGAGTCCATGAAGATAGACAGTACACCATAGGACTTGCCACTTATCTGCGTCACTCAAACGGTCCTCCGAGTACGGGGGCCTGAAGCAGTACACGTTGGTCCAACTGGATCGACAGTCCTTTACTGCTAGTTCTTTTATAAGATACAGCCCGTTGATCTGGAAACCTCCCACCTTCACTATGGCTGCTCTTTGTCCTTGTTCCCTATGATTACCATAAGCACAATGTCATTAATTGTTCCAGTGAAGGCTTATTCAGTCACTTCACTCGTTCTTTTGTTCATCATAGTTACACACTTGTCCTTCTGGCTACTCGTTTGCACTTGTTATTTGAATCACTTCAACTCACTAAACACACTCTTAATACTTGACATTTGTTGATAGAAGTTCCAGTCCTTGCATTCAGTTTTATTTCTGGATTCGTTAACTAACTGTCTATTATTTCTGTCCTTTCTCGAAGTTTTCTTATTTTTGTTTACTTTTGTATTTTCACCAACTTTCTATGCCTAGTAATTTTGCCTAATATCATTTTTAGAAATCAACTAACCTCGCCAATTGGTTATATCTAGATAATTTTGTAATCGTCTAAATAATCAAGCTACATCCTAATTAGATGGGGCCTACTCAATCAGTTCTACTATTTCAGTAGCTTCTTAATATTCAGACATTTCATTATTGCCTGTTTTTGTTCTTTTCTTCTTTCTAGTTTTACATAGCCCATCTAATGCTATTAACTTTATTAAAGCCAATTTATCTATTTTGATATAAAACGTTATGCTTACTAGTATTACTACTAAGCATAAGGTTATCATCACCGAGTTAGATAATCTCCATTTATCTAACTTCTGTTTTCCAGCTGTAGCACGTAATTGTTCTACATGCTGTTGAAAATCCTTAAGACTTAACCCTGATTTTCTAATAGGTAAATGTTTAGTGTTCTTTACTATATATGTTAATCCTTTAGTATCTGTCTCTATATCTATACTCTGAATTAACTGTAATTCCTTTTTCGTTAGTAATTCTT
>NW_013771335.1:0-3015 GCF_000517525.1 Limulus polyphemus
TGTCAGTAATTTCTAATTACGTCACGCTAAACAAAGGATTATGGTTATTTTCATTATTGTGTCAGTAATTTCTAATTACGTCACGCTAAACAAAGGATTATGGTTATTTTCATTATTGTGTCAGTAATTTCTAATTATGTAACGTTAAACAAAGGATTATGGTTATTTTCATTATTGTGTCAGTAATTTCTAATTACGTCACGCTAAACAAAGGATTATGGTTATTTTCATTATTGTGTCAGTAATTTCTAATTATGTAACGTTAAACAAAGGATTATGGATATTTTCATTATTGTGTCAGTAATTTCTAATTATGTAACGTTAAACAGAGGCTTATGGTTATTTTCATTATTGTGTCAGTAATTTCTAATTATGTAACGTTAAACAAAGGATTATGGTTGTAATAAACTTCACATTCCTTTCTTTAATGGTAGTATTACACTAACTTAATTAATAAAATCTGTAAAGCTACATCTTGTATTCGAGCAATCTGACGTTGTAACTCTTCAGGTTTACTCATCAGCTATATAAACAAGAAAACTAATTTCCATTTTAATTTCCCATATTCCATCCTAGGCCTAACACTTTAATCTTCCAGTTAGGTGTGTCACGAGCTCTAGCAGCCTGAGCTCTCGTGACAGGGCATTATTTGTCAAACACCTGGTTTATTTGGTCGAACTGATAAATGTTCCATTACCTCAAACACGAGAACGCATATGCAACAAGGTGATTGCACGCTATCCCTTTAAATTGTCCTCTCTACAGCTGTTCCACCCAGTAAAGCTTGGTTAGCAAGAAAACCGCTATGTTAGATGCTACTAAAATAATGTTCTAGAGGAAAATAATCGTGATTTGTGGATTATTATAAAAGATGTCACATTAGAGTTTGATAAGAAAGGAAATATACAGTAATGATTAGATATTAGAAGTGGGCGAGAAGTTTCTTTTAACCTAACATTACGTATTTTTTTACTCTTTTAATCGTTTTTATATATTTTGAATCTATGTGTAACTATTAAATATTAGAATGCTAGAAAACCATAGAGCTAAAAACGTTCTTTTAGTATAATGTTTTGTTGTTTCTTTGTTTTTAATATAAAGTCGGATTATTATATTTTGAAAAGTTATTTGTTATTATTGTGTTGTGTTAACATTATAAGTGTTAGAGTATCATAGTGAAAGTCTGCCCTTTCAATGTCAGCCTGAAAGGGAAATATATCTTAATATATCTTATCTGCTATTTGAAACTTAAGGTTACACGATATGTGGCTTTTAAAACTAGGCTTAATATCGATGTTTAATAGTTTAAATTAAGTTCATATTGCAATTTTTGTTTCTTGCTATTGAGCACAAAGCTACACAATGATCCCACCGCGAATATCAAAACCCGATTTTTACCGTTATAAACCCTCAGACTTAACAATGAGACAAAGTGGGAAGAATGCATTCGGTGATGAAGCTGTTAATTACTTTTTACATATGATTCAAACAGAAAATCTAACATCCTTATCGTATTACCCGAACAGGTTCCTGTTGAGGGCTGACCGTATATTTATCAATAGCGTTTATTTTATTAAAAGTTCCCGATAGATGGCTCTGCTAGTTTAATATCTTTCACCACTACAAGATATTTCTTATGTTTTACGAATAGCATGTATTTTATTAAAGTTTCCCGATAGATGGCTCTGCTACTATAATCTTTTTGACCACTACAAGATCTTTCCTATCTCTGATTATATCTTCAGTACTATTTCAATGACGAGGAACCCACTTTGAGACTAATAATGGTGGAGACGGCTTGAATGGGTAATGAAGAAAAACTTTAATATAAGTTTAACATAACAGCAAATGTACCTGATGATGACAAAACCTTGTCGAAACGTTGTACATTTGCTGTTATGTTACACTTATATTAAAGTTTTTTTTCATTACTCATTCAAGCCGTCTCCAACCATCTTCAGTACTATGTTTCTATGCAAATTATACACGTAAGTGACATAATTTATTAGTTCAAGTAAACAACCTTCGTAAATATAAAACTGAAACAGAGCTGAATTTTTTGCATTTCTAATAATAATTAACTTTTCGTGTGATTTTTTTTAATCAACACATCCGAGTGTTACAGGTGCTCTTAAATTCACTGTTTTAAATCACAAATAAAGGTTGGAAGTGAAATCATCTATCTTTCTATGTATTAATCTGTGTGCCTTTAAATCCAGATGAAACGAAACCCTATTTTGTCACATTATATACATGATTATTTTTTATACAAAAGGAAGTATTTCATATATTTTATCAGGATGTTAAATAATAGGAAGTATTTTAAATACTGCGATAACAGGAGATGTTTCATAAGAGTGTTCAATAACAGAAGCATTTCGGATAAGGATAGAAACCTTCAGGATATTAGAGAATAGGATGTTGTTCAAATACTTTATGAGTTTCTTTGATAATAGGAAACAGTTCATTTATTAAGTTAAAATACGAAGTTTGAGAAAAGTATACAGTTTGTTCATTAAACATTCGCAGTCATACAAAGACAGTCATGAAGGGTTAATGAAATTAACGTTTGATCGTTTTTGAGATTCACCACATATACAACGAGAATAGTATTTTACTTCCACACAGACACATCAGTCAGATAGGAACCAATATAACTAATGAAGTACTTATGGTCACCTGCTTGTTCATCTATCTAGTGCTACGCTCGTACTTGAGTTGTAGATATCGTCACGTTTTGTTCAACTATCTGGTGTTACGTTCACACTTGAGTTGTAGATATCGTCACGTTTTGTTCAACTATCTGGTGTTACGTTCACACTTGAGTTGTAGATATCGTCACGTTTTGTTCATCTCCCAAGTGTTACGTTCACACTTGAGTTGTAGATATCGTCACGTGTTTATTCATCTATCTGGTGTTACGTTCACACTTGAGTTGTAGATATCGTCACGTTTTGTTCAACTATCTGGTGTTACGTTCACACTTGAGTTGTAGATATCGTTACGTGTTTATTC
>NW_013771336.1:0-774 GCF_000517525.1 Limulus polyphemus
GGAAGAGGCATTGTTGGGTGTGTGCCAGGAGGTAGAGCCAGTCAATGTTAAAGCAAGAAATACAACTGTAAATAAAGGACATACACTTCCAGAACATTTGACTGACCTCTATAAGAAGAGCATAGTTCATTTGGCATCATCACAGGCTCTTCAAGTAAAAGAACTTTTGGCAAATTATGCAGACGTCTTTTCGAAAGGAGATCATGACCTCAGCTGCATAAACTTTGTAGAGCACAGAATAAACACAGGCAATCACCGTCCAATAAAGATCCCTCCGAGGAGAGTAGCTCCAGCAAAGCGACAAGAGATAGAGAAGGTCATGGATGGTCTAATTTAGGAAGGGATTGTCGAGAAATCAGATAGTCTCTGGTCAGCTCCCGTCGTGTTAGTCCAGAAGAAGGATGGGACCCAACGTTGCTGTGTGGACTTCAGGGCTCTTACCAGCATAACCGAAAAACACTCGTACCCACTGCCAAGAATTGATGATACTCTTGATGCCCTAAGTGGAGCCAGGTGGTTTTCAACTCTGGACTTAAAGTCAGGTTTCCATCAAGTAAAAATGGCTAAGCAGATAAACCTAAAACAGCATTTAGTTATGGCCAAGGTCTCTGGCAATACCGAGTGATGCCATTCGGGCTTAGTAATGCTCCAGTAACATTTGAAAAGCTGATGGAAAGAGTATTGGAAGGCCTACAATGGAGGACAGCCCTAGTGTACCTGGACGATGTCATTGTATTTGCAACAACTTTTGACGAGGAAATGTCCCGGCTAGAG
>NW_013771337.1:0-934 GCF_000517525.1 Limulus polyphemus
GCACATCTAGTACAAATCGAAACCGTGAATCTAAATCTAGTAAGCGAGAAAATCTTCCTGTTATTTCTGTAATCAAGCGATCAATAACATCCTTCATGATGCGATAAATTTCCTGTTCAGCAGTCAATCCAGCATCAGCTGCATTTTCACCTGGTATTCGTTTACGACGTATTTTTCTTCTTTAAATGGTCAATCCCTATGTTTCACATTGATTCTTGCCCACTTTAAGTGCTTCTTGACAGGACTTTACACGTGATTTTATCAATTTCTCTTTCAAGGAATCAAGATCAGTGGCTGCTTCTCCGAAATTCATTTTTGGGTCCTGAAGACGTTTCTGCACTCGATTGATAGATGATAAAAGATTTCTCCAAAAATGCAAAAGTACAAGAAAATCAAATGTAAGCATGCGTTGCTGAATATTATGAGCACCACATTTTGTTTCAGCCATGTTGCCATTCTCACTTAATTGCTCTAACAGTCCTAGCAATTCATCCAGTTTTTCATGTACAACTTTTACTGCCTTTTCTCTTGCACTCCACCATGTTTCTGATTCACGCTTGACAGAGATCTTAAGCTCCTGCTACAGTTCGTCCCATCGAGTTGTTGAATGAGCAAAGAAATTATAAATGGCTTCAATTATACCAAAAAATGTAATAACTGTTATTTCCTGACTTGCAGCATGAAGACATGCTAAATTCAAATTATGGTTGTCATAGTTTATAAACAGTGCTTTTGGATTTTTGTTCAGAATTCTTTGTTGAACACCTGACATGACAGCAGCATTATCATAACATTGTGAACAACAATCACTCAATAAAATTCCATCCGCTTCTAATTTTGTGCTTGTTGTTTTCTCAATATTAGCAGCGTCTTTTTCCTTTATCTGTATAAAGTCAATAAATGACTCTTTGACTTCTACTTTTCTTGTCTTAAA
>NW_013771338.1:0-2016 GCF_000517525.1 Limulus polyphemus
CAAGTCCTGCTATATCCCGCTACATATTACAACACAAACAAAACAGACACACGTAACCATTTTTCAAGACAACAGTGACTTGAACATATATTAAACAATATACCAATGGTAGTAATGTATAACAGATGGGTTTTACCTTTTATACAAGTCCTGCTATATCCCGCTACATATTACAACACAAACAAAACAGACACACGTAACCATTTTTCAAGACAACAGTGACTTGAACATATATTAAACAATATACAAAACGGACGGTGGTGGTGATGTATAAAAGTGATTATAATATTCCTTCTCTGTAAATATTACATCAAACATAAAAGATAACGTAGCCTGTTTAACAAACAAATAAACAAATCAATTGAAAATATTTAGGTAAATTGTGGCAGGAATGCTATAAGAAAAATAATATAATAGGTTTAAATTAAGACTTTTAGGAATAAACTGAATGAACTTATATAATAATGTCCGACTGTGACGGACTGGAGATCTCGCGTTCAAGACGCGGTACTACCAAACACTCTTAACATTTTAACTGTGGGTGCATCTGAAGATCAACAATTAGTCCCGATATTCGGTTAAGAGAAGCCACTTTTGGTGGTGGTTTTCACCAACTGTTTTTCTTCCTCTACAGTCTGTTCTTCAAAATTAGGAAGACCGATCCTATTGTGTACACAAAGTATCGATCCGGTGCAAAAATAAACAAATGTTCGGCAGAAATACACTGTTACCGTTTTAAAAAATCGCCCAGTGTTTAATGTGCCTGTGAAGTAAATCAGTTATTAAAATGATAAATATGGCGTGGCTAAAATTAAAGAACTCGAGCTGTAACGTTTTACTGATTGTAATTAAATTAAGAAACCGACATTTTTACGGACACAGAATGGCGTCGTGTAGACAAACTTTTATGTCATAGCATAGTTGGACCTCAGCAAGCACGCGACCCCACTGTTTAGTAGCGTAATCTAATCACAAATTTTCTGCATGTTATAATGGGGTTTGTGGTCCCCAAAGACCTTTTCTTGAAATAATGGCCCAAATTAATTGTCTCACAACACAGTGTGGATCTTTCCAAGCGCGATGCCCCAGATTCTATTGTAATTAGATAAAAAAATACACTAATATATTGTACGCTTGCGGGAAATTTAGAGAACCATTTCAATGAAAGACTCTCTTTATAATTAAGGCTTAACTTCGGTGCCTAACCAAACACTCTCAACCATAGTAAGAGTTGCGTGTCAAGCAGTAGAGTAATGTGATCAAAAGGCAATTAGTGTGGGGGGGGGAGCTTAAGGAGTGCTGCCCCTCAAAAACGTATTCTAATTAAAGCTCAAGCTGGATGATTGAATGTTGTTGTTTTTCTGATTGTTTAAAATTATAACAAATAATATATTTTAGATTTACAGTTCTAAACATCCCTTCAAATAATTTATTTATATTTAAGCATTCTTCGATGCCTAACTAAACACTCGACCATAGGAAGTTCTAGGTCTGAAGTAGTTTGTAAACTAATATGATAAATAGTCTGTTAAGAGTTTTCTTGTTAGTGGGGGTTCAAGGTTGGAAGTTCCCCCAATAAGGTATTCTAATTAAAGCTCATATTAGATGCCTAACTGTTTTTGAAATTTTTTCGATGACTATACATAATGTCTTTTAGAGTTAAAAGTTTTATTCTTTAATGCGAAGTATTAAATAGTTAGAAGCAGGTTAATCTGATCACACACTACGTTAATAGGCTACACACTGTCCCGCTTCAACGTGAAATGAGCATTAATTACGCGGGTTTATGTTAATATTACGGTGATCCCTTATTTACTATTTATTACATTAAACGTAAGCTGATTTGGGACAAGTTATGGGACCTTTCTTGTATAAACATCAACCACCATCCACCCTTCTTTCTGCAGCACTGTTTGACTTCATGTGTGCAAGATACAAGTAAAGTTGACAAACTTGAAAACATTTTGTGAGATTGTTTCGTACTTGATCGGAAATTTCCTTTAAATATCAGTTAAA
>NW_013771339.1:0-1193 GCF_000517525.1 Limulus polyphemus
TAAGTAAACGTAGCTGAGTGTCCGAGTTGAAACACTAGCTATAAGTAAACGCAGTTGATTATCCTAGTAGAAACACGAGCTATAAGTAAGCACAGTTGATTATCCTAGTAGAAACACGAGCTATAAGTAAACAAAGCTGATTATCCGAGTTGAAACACTAGCTATAACTAAACGCAGTTAATTGTCCGAGTAGAAACAATTTCTGTTAGTAAAACAGCTTATTATCCGATTAGAAAAACGAGCTTTAAATAAACACAGCTGATTATCCGAGTTGAAACACAAGCTATAAGTAAACACAGTTGATTATCCGAGTAGATACACTAGCTATAAGTATATGTAGCTGATTATCCGAGTTGAAACACTAGCTATAAGTAAACGCAGTTGATTATCCGAGTAGAAACACAAGCTGTAAGTAAACGCAGCTGAGTGTCCGAGTTCAAACACTAACTATAAGTAAACGTAGCTGAGTGTATGAGTTGAAACACTAGCTATAAATAAACGAAGCTGAGTGTATGAGTTGAAACACTAGCTGTAAGTAAACGTAGCTAAGTGTCCGAGTTGAAACACTAGCTATAAGTAAACGCAGTTGATTATCCTAGTAGAAAAACGAGCTATAAGTAAGCACAGCTGATTATCCTAGTAGAAACACGAGCTATAAGTAAGCACAGCTGATTATCCGAATAGAAACACAAGCTATAAGTAAACAAGCTGATTATCCGAGTTGAAACACTAGCTATAAGTAAACGCAGTTGATTATCCGAGTTGAAACACTATAACTCGGATAATCAGCTTGTTTACTTATAGCTTGTGTTTCTACTCGGATAATCAACTGCGTTTATTTATAGCTTGTGTTTCTACTCGAATAATCAACTGCGTTTACTTATAGCTAGTGTTTCAATCGGACACTCAGCTAAGTTTACTTATAATTAGTGTTTCAACTCATACACTCAGCTTCGTTTATTTATAGTTAGTGTTTCAACTCATACACTCAGCTACGTTAACTTATAGCTAGTGTTTCAACTCGGACACTCAGCTGCGTTTACTTACAGCTAGTGTTTCTTCTCGGATAATCAACTGCGTTTACTTATAGCTAGTGTTTCAACTCGGATAATCAACTGCGTTTACTTATAGTTACTTATAGCTAGTGTTTCAACGCAGTTGATTATCCGAGTTGAAACACTAGCTATAAGTAA
>NW_013771340.1:0-1102 GCF_000517525.1 Limulus polyphemus
ATAGTACATAGTATTGTTAAATCTTGTGTCTTCTTATTGAGAGTACACAATATTGTTAAATCTTGTGTCTTCTTATTGACAGTACACAGTATTGTTAAATCTCGTGTCTTCTTATTGACAGTACACAGTATCGTTAAATCTTATGGCTTGTTATTGATAGTACACAGTATCGTTAAATCTTGTATCTTCTTATTGACAGGACACAGTATTGTTAAATATTTTGTCTTCTTTTTGACAGTACACAGTTTCGTTAAATCTTGTGGATTGTTAGTGATAGTACACAGTATCGTTAAATCTTGTGTCTTCTTATCGACAGTGAACAGTATTGTTAAATTCAGTGTCTTCTTATTGACAGTACACAGTATCGTTAAATCTTGTGGCTTGTTATTGATAATACACAGTATCGTTAAATCTTATGGCTTATTATTGATAGTACACAGTATCGTTAAATCATGTGTCTTCTTTTTGACAGTACACAGCATTAGTTAAAACTTGTGTCTTTTTATTGATAGTACACAGTATTGTTAAATCTCGTGTCTTCTTATTGACAGTACACAGTATTGTTAAATCTCGTGTCTTCTTATTGACAGTACACAGTATCGTTAAATCTTGTCTTCTTATTGATAGTACATAGGATTGTTAAATTCTGTGTCTTCTTATTGACAGTACACAATATCCTTAAATCTTGTTGCTTGTTATTGATAGTACACAGTATCGTTAAATATTATGGCTTATTATTGATAGTACACAGTATCGTTAAGTCATGTGTCTTCTTATTGACAGTACACAGCATTGTTAAAACTTGTGTCTTTTTATTGATAGTACACAGTATTGTTAAATCTCGTGTCTTCTTATTGACAGTACACATTATTGTTAAATCTCGTGTGTTCTTATTGACAGTACACAGTATCGTTAAATCTTATGGCTTGTTATTGATAGTACACAGTATCGTTAAATCTTGTGTTTTCTTATCGAAAGTGAACAGTATTGTTAAATCTAGTGTCTTCTTATTGACAGTACACAGTATTATTAAATCTCGTGTCTTCTTATTGACAGTACACAGTATCGTTAAATCTTATGGCTTGTTATTGATAGTACACAG
>NW_013771341.1:0-774 GCF_000517525.1 Limulus polyphemus
TGTTTCTGTAATGTCTTTCTCAACTAATAAGCTTTGAAGTATGCAACGACACACTGGTCCATTGGTTACATAAATGATGTTGTCCTCGGTGGCATAAATACAACTTTAATGCTCGGATACAACTGTTCTAAATCAAAATCGTGGGCACTAGCATTATCTAATACGAGAAGAAACTTGAAAGTAAGATTATTTTCCTCACAGTACTTTTCCATATCTGGCAAAAAAATGACCCACCAACCACTCACGGAGAATCTGCCTCGTTACCCAGGCCTTCCGATGGGATTTCCATATTACAAGAAGCCGGAATTTCACAATATTTTACAGTGATCGTAGATTTTCACTTCTGTACGCAAACAATGGCTTTAATTTCTTCCCACCATTAATACTTACGAACATATTGTTATTGTTATGTTATATCAAGAGGAGTTAGCCGATCCTTTGAGGCCTTGAAACCGGGTGCAGTCTACTCGTCGCGAATAATGTATGTCCTAAAAGGCATGCGTTTCCAATCGGGCCCGGTTTCAGCAACATTAAACACCTGTCTAGGATCATATCCACCTTCTTCAGTGATTTTTTTTAAGTTTCTCCGGAAACGTTTTTGCAGCAACTTCGTCAACACTGGCTGATTTCCCTGAATTTTTATAAAAACTATACAGTATTTGGAATCTGTAAAACCATCCATTGTATACTACAATGTTTTTTTTTCTAGCTGTTTCTTCTTCTTCTAACTCCGTTTTCAAGTCATCATACAAGTTTAGCGCTTTCTCTTGAATG
>NW_013771342.1:0-774 GCF_000517525.1 Limulus polyphemus
AGAGTAGTCTGGTATATATAAGAGGGTGACAACGTGACGGCATAGTGTGTGTGTAGACAGTGAGTAATTGATCTGCAGTCAGAGAGTATTATTGAAGTTGAGCACGTTCGTTTTTATAGCGTTTGTTTTAGCGCGATTGTTGAAATTAAGTGTATCGGTAAAGCTATATTCAGAAAGAATAAACCAGTTTTATTAAGTAAGGACTTGTGTCGCTAAAGTTCGTCGGAACGAAGTTACGGAAAGTTAATTAACAAACGGAGACATAACAAATTGGTGTCAGAAGGGCAATAAAAAAATGGAAACGAGAAGCGGCAAATCAAACTACAGCTCAGCAGATTTGATGGCAGCAATACAAGCACAGCAAAATAAAGAAAAAGAGAGACAACAGCAGTTGCAAAAAACCTGCAACAGTGGCAGCTCGAACAGCAAAATAAACAAGAGAAATTACAGCAGTTGTTAGAGGAAAAAGAAAGAAACAAGAAGAACGAGAAGAGAAATTACAGCAGTCGTTGGAGGAAAAAGAAAAGAAAGAAGACGAACGAGAAAAGAAACAAGAAGAAAGATTACAGCAGTGGCAAGAAAACCTGCAACAGTGGCAGGTCGAACAACAAAATAAACAAGAAGAGAAATTACAGCAGTTGTTGGAGAAAAAAGAAAAGAAACAAAAAGAACAAGAAGAGAAATTACAGCAGTGGTTGGAGGAAAAAGAAAAGAAACAAGACGAACGAGAAAAGAAACAAGAAGAAAAATTACAGCAGTGGCAACTGGAACAAG
>NW_013771343.1:0-774 GCF_000517525.1 Limulus polyphemus
ATAGTCATCACCACCCACCGCCAACTCTTGGGCTACTCTTTTACCAACGAATAGTGGGATTGACCGTCACATTATAACGCCCCCACGGCTGAAAGGGCGAGCATGTTTGGTGTGACGGGGATTCGAACCCGCGACCCTCAGATTGCGAGTCGAGTGCCTTAACCACCTGGCTATGCCGGGCACATGGTGAAAGTACGCTGCGGATGAAACTGTGTACACGATAATGGCCAAACAGTAAGCTTATATGGATTGAGGAATTGGTATTTTTAATGGAATTACAGAGAATCGTCACTAGTTACAAACAATTATGTTATAGCGTTTGGAAAATCAAGTGAACTTTCATCAGTTATATAGAACTGCACAACATGAAGTAAAATGTGTTGTTCAAGTGGGAATTTTAACGGACCTATCAAGTGAAACCCATTTTGGAAATTTTCAGATTTGATAAAGTTAAATTCCTATAGCTCATATGTTATTCTATTATATACGACTTGTACATAAAAAAACAACATGATATCATTTGAACAGTGGATCACAACTTTTTACATTTCACGGAACGGGAAACTATAAAAACCATTAGGTGTTTATAAGCCTATAGAACTGTTAATGACCTAGAGATATGAATTACACAAAATGTAGTCATGCACAGGGGTGTAAACACAAGTTTGAAGAGATTTATAATTTTAAATATGAATATGTTTTCGGAAAAAATGATATATTCACAGAATGTTTCTGAAGATCGGCGGTTGGAAAGCACACATTGGCTTATTATTA
>NW_013771344.1:0-2240 GCF_000517525.1 Limulus polyphemus
CAGAGTTGACATGACCTGGTGTTACCTGGAGCGCTAAATAACGAGAGTTGACATGACCTGGTGTTACCTGGAGCCCTAAATAACAGAGTTGACATGGCCTGGTGTTACCCAGAGCCCTAAATAACAGAGTTGACATGACCTGGTGTTACAGAGTTGACATGACCTGGTGTTACCTGTGTGACCTAAATAACAGAGTTGACATGACCTGGTGTTACCTGTTATTTAGGGCTTCAGGTAACACCAGGTCATGTCAACTCTGTTATTTAGGGCTCCAGGTAACACCAGGTCATGTCATCTCTGTTATTTAGGGCTCCAGGTAACACCAGGTCATGTCAACTCTGTTATTTAGGGCTCCAGGTAACACCAGGTCATGTCAACTCTGTTATTTAGGGCTCCAGGTAACACCAGGTCATGTCAACTGTGTTATTTAGGGCTCCAGGTAACACCAGGTCATGTCATCTGTGTTATTTAGGGCTCCAGGTAACACCAGGTCATGTCAACTCTGTTATTTAGGGCTTCAGGTAACACCAGGTCATGTCAACTCTGTTATTTAGGGCTCGCAGACATAGTGTTGTTGATATATTCAATGATATCTTATAACTGAAATACAAATGTAAAATAATACCTTTCGTGGTGAAAGCTAATAGGATCAATCCAGTGGTAAGGAATGCACTGAAAAAGAAAGAGAAAAAAGGTGTCCATAAATATGTATCGTAATTCTATTTACTAGCGTCCATAACTTTAATTAAAATTACATTTCAAAATCACGATATCTTATTTCTTTTAAAAAAGTAGTTTTGGAACTTGCAATGACCTGACCTCTACCTCTTATCTGTAATGTGACGATGTTTCAATCTCTATGATGAAACAGCAACATAGAAACTAGAACGTTCATTACGAAAATTCCAACCCAACACGTGTCTAAAATACCAATGAAACAAGAAGTCTTAGAATGGTTACGTACGTATAAACGTGTTTATGAAACCATTTATGAAACATTCCTATCTTACTGTAACAACATAAGTAACCTTATAAACGCATTTAACTATTAATTAACTACTCCTGTTATTTAGTTTTATTTGTTTGTTGAATTTCGTGCAAAGCTACTCGAGGGTTAACTGTTCTAGCTATCTCTAACTCAGAAGTGGTAGACTAGAGGGAAGGCATCTGGTCAGCACCACCCACCGACAACTCTTGGACTGCTCTAATCGAATATGGAGACTGATCGTTACATTATAATGCCTGATAGAGCGATCATGTTCAATGATGGAATCGAACCCATGATCTGCAGGTTGCGAATCGAGCATCCTAACACCAGGTCATGTCAACTCTGGAAAGCTTGTATCAGGCCATTTACGAGTTAGATACCAACACTGAACATTTATTTTTGTAATACCTGTATGATAATATGTGAAGCACTAGTCGCCTCACTGTCCGGTTCACATACGAATACTTGACCACATCCTACACAACAAGAGTATCTCTTTACGTTTCATTAACATTCCAGATTACTTTATTAAAGGTTACAGAATAACCAATTTGAAGTCAAGAGATTGTCCCTAATATTTTCAGAATTATTTGGCTTCAGTGAAACACGGATTCGCCCCCCCCCTCCCCACCCAGTGGCACAGCGGTATGTCTGGGGACTTACAACGCTAGAAACCGGGTTTCGATACCCGTGGTGGGAAGAGCACAGATAGCCCACTGTGTAGCTTTGTGCTTAACTTCAAACGAGATTGGTCAAAGCAAGTTTTCTAGCGGTAGCTTAGTTTTAAGCATGGAGGTTTATAACACAAAAATCGGAGTTTCGATACCCTCGGTGGAAACAGCACAGATTGTCCATTGCACAGTTGAAAGAAAATGAAAGCGATTTTAACGATGTTATTTACACAATTTAGTGAACACTCTCACAGATTAACTCTATAATATTAAACTGTTAATACAACAGTTCACCAGTTATACGTCTGTCGCGTCCCAGCGGGTCTGAAGAGTTCTGGTAATGACCAAAATCCCTCGTCGGCAATGGATACAAAGATGGCCTGGTACAGGCTTTTTGATGACCTGATACAGGCTTTTAAATGGCCTGATACATGCTTTAGATGGCCTGATACATGCTTTTAGATGGCCTAATACATGCTTTAGATGGCCTGATACAAGCTTTTAGATGGCCTGGTACAGGCTTTTTGATGACCTGATACAGGCTTTTAAATGGCCTGATACATGCTTTAGATGGCCTGATA
>NW_013771345.1:0-773 GCF_000517525.1 Limulus polyphemus
TTAAGTAAGGCTAAAGATGAATATGGTGGTTATAAATTCGGTAACTAGAGTATACCTAGGAATTCCTTTAGTTGTTGTACCAAATAACGCTACAGATGAATATGGGGGTTATAAATTCAATAACTAGAGTTACACCTTTGTGTTCGTGGAGTTGTTATACCAAATAACGCTAAAGATGAGTATGGGGGTTATAAATTCGGTAACCAGAGTTAAACCTATGTGTTCATAGAGTAGTTGTACCAAATAATGCTACAGATGAGTATGGTGGTTACAAATTCAGTAACTAGAGTTACACCTAGGTGTTCGTGGAGTTGTTGTACCAAATAACGCTAAAGATGAGTATGGGGGTTATAAATTCGGTAACCAGAGTTAATCCTAAGTGTTCATGGCCTAATTGTTCCAAGTAAGTCTAAAAATGAGTATGGTGGTTATAAATTCGGTAACTAGAGTAACACCTAGGTGTTCGTGGAGTTATTGTACCAAGTAAGGCTAACGTTGCGTATGGGGGTTATAAATTCGTAACTAGAGTTAAACCTAAACGTTCATGGAGTAGTTGTACCATGTAACGCTAAAGATGAGTATGGTGGTTATAAATTCGGTAACTAGAGTTACACATAGGTATTCGTGGAGTTGTTGTACCAAATAACGCTACAGATGAGTATGGGGTCTATAAATTCGGTAACCAGAGTTAAACCTAAGTGTTAATGGAGTAATTGTTCCAAGTAAAGCTAAAGATGAGTATGGTGGTTATAAAATCGGAAACTAGAGTTACA
>NW_013771346.1:0-774 GCF_000517525.1 Limulus polyphemus
GTAACTGACATTTTATGTAGAGGTTGTATTTAGTAGTGGTCAATAGTACTTTTTTATAAGCCTTAGAAAATTTGCTTCTGGAAAAAACTGCATGGGATGTATGTGACTTTTATTATTTTTCTATAGTAGCTGAAATAATGCTATATCATATATCTATATACATTAATCATTATATTGAAAAATTAACTCAAAATAAATATATTTTTAGGAAAAAAAGTATATCCACTAATGTTAGGGTTAAGATCTATTGAGTGGCGAGTGCAAGGTCTTTACATGAATTACGCTTATCACTTTGAACTGAAAGAGTTTGTGATTTTTTAAATTCTTTTCATTTAAATTAGTAGTTTTAAGTTCAATAATTTAGCATAATTTTATATTTAGTTCATAATATAAATATGATTTAGTGTTTAGAATGATAACCATGTGTGATTTGTATGTACTACTAGTACCACGTAAGAATTTTATATTTTTTCCCTCATACTATCTTTACTTTGCAGTAAGACCCACACTTCTGTTGTTTTTGCTTTATAATTAAAACAATCTAACTGATATATATATATAAAACTTATCCTGATATTTTGCAAATGGTTTAAAACTCAGTGTACAAGTGACAACAATAAAAGAGACTAAACACGTTCATCTCAATAATACAGGGAAAGCTGTGACATTCTCACAGTTGGGGTGTCAATACACTGAAGAGCTTAAGTTTCGAAATCCAATATAAATCTTGCCTATAATGAGAGGAATGTGACTAGGACTAATCTTTTTAAGTGC
>NW_013771347.1:0-772 GCF_000517525.1 Limulus polyphemus
TGTGACCTAAGTAAAGCACCTGGAACAAGTAGCATTTCTTGGGATGGAGTTTGAGGTTTGCTGCTTTCAAATGCTTGAATACTTCTAGCTGGGACATTTCCTCATCAGAGTTGTTGACATCATCCAGGTACACGAGGTTATCCTCCATTGTAGGCCTTCCAGTACTCTTTCAATCAGCCTCTCAAATGTTGCTGGAGCATTGCTAAGCCCAAATGGCATCACACAGTATTGCCAGAGACATTGGCAATAATTAAATGCAGTCTTAGGTTTACATGCTTCAGCCATTTTTACTTGATGGAAACCTGACTTTAAGTCCAGAGTTGAAAACCACCTGGCTCCACTTAGGGCATCAAGATTATCATCAATTCTTTGCAGTGGATATGAGTATTTTTGGTTATACTGTTAGGAGCTCTGAAGTCCACACAACAACGTTGGGTCCCATCCTTCTTCTGGACTAATACGATGGGAGCTGACCAGGGACTATCTGACTTCTCGATTATCCCTTCCTTAATTAGGCCATCCATGACCTTCTCAATCTCTTGTCACTTTGATGGAGCTGTTCTCCTTGAATGGATCTTTACTGGACGGTGATTGCCTGTGTATATTTTGTGCTCCACAAGGTTTGTGCAGCCGAAGTCATGATCTCCTTTCGAAAAAACGTCTGCATAATTCTCCAAGAGTTCTCTAACCTGAAGAGCCTGTGATGATGACAGATGGAATAGGTTCTTCTTATACAGGTCAGTTAAATGTTCTGGAAGTTTATATTACCTTT
>NW_013771348.1:0-988 GCF_000517525.1 Limulus polyphemus
TCAGATTGGATCAGTAGTTTTTCTTAATCTTCGTAGAATAATAGGTTCGATTTGAATATTTATATATTTGAAATATATAAGAAAACGGATCATGTGAATCTAAAAGTAACATAGAAGCTGAAACTTTATACAACATAACAAAAGTAATAAGATGTCTAAACAGCAACTCGGTTATCATATAAAGAAAGATAGTTCAACTGATAAATAAAGAACAACAAATAATAAAGTGACACCTAATAAAAGTAAATCTTGAATAGGTATGTATTAAATTATTGTAAGCAATAGATATTTATTAAGTATGTATAATTAGTAAAGTGGATATGATCATTAAACGAGTTTAAGAGGTAAACTTTGTTATTGTACTGAGTTACTTTCCACCACAACTATAAATATGACAATAATTAATACTTACAGAAACTCGTTTTACTTCTTTCTCTCTCTCTCTTCTTTTTTTTTTAGTTAAAAAAATGTTCCACTTGTGCGCATGCTTGTTATCTGTTAATGATGTGTAACTCAACTGAATTGGGGATAGAAGAATACGATATGAAGTACACAATTCTATAACAGACAGAGAAGTGTAAAAACGTAGCCGTGAATTACACACTTGTTTGTTTTTTTATATGCGTTGAAGAAATACGATATTACTGCTAGAGTTTGTTTGTTTTTAATTATGCACAAAGTTACAGAAGGGCTATACTCTGCCCATCACGGGTGTCGAAACCCGGTTTCTAGCGTTGTAAGTCCGCAGACATATCGCTGTGCCACTGGGGGGCCACTGCTATAGAGGTGAGTATAATTGTTTTGAAAACATCTTATTATAAAAATATAATTACGAAAAATACAAGAATATCTGTCTTAAATGTTTAATTTCACCTTACATTCTTTAAAAAGTAGTGTTTAATTATTTTAACAACTAAAAACCTGCATATATGTAAACAAGAGGGAATACTCAATAGCCTCGTCTGTAATTAGATCTCAAATCTGTCAA
>NW_013771349.1:0-1462 GCF_000517525.1 Limulus polyphemus
AACAACATAGTTACATAATTAGTCCTTCAAGTGTTATCCACGGATGTTATAAAAACAACATAGTTACATAATTAGTCCTTCAAGTGTTATCCATGGATGTTATAAAAACAAGATAGTTTCATAATTAGTCCTTCAAGTGTTATCCATGGATGTTATAAAAACAAGATAGTTACATAATTAGTCCTTCAAGTGTTATCCATGGATGTTATAAAGATGTGACTGTTTTATAATTTCTAATCACTTTGGAGGTGAGAAAGTTTCCATGACAATCTTGTACTAAAAGCCTCGAGTTCCAAAGCACCATGTGTTGTGTTTACTTATCAAAATGTTAACATTAACTACCAGAGAATTGCCTGTTGTTGTATTTGTACATATAATTTATTTAAGTTAAATAAGGTTACGCCAATCAACGGCTTCATTAAAGCCGTGTAAATAAGCTAAAATATACAAATAGCGTACTGTGTGAAATGTGTACATATCCTTATACATTGTTTTGTAATGGGCTATTTAAAGCAAGCCGTTTCAACATAAAAACGCATCTGTTATGTGAAAATGTGCCGAGTTTTTAGCTCTGCAATTTCCTTGTTTTTGTTGTTGTTGTTGTCGTCTCTAGGGGATAGGAATGACAGTTCTTCCTTTTCTGCTTTTTGTTGTTGTTGTCGTCTCTAGGGGATAGGAATGACAGTTCTTCCTTTTCTGCCTGCTTCGAACCTTTTCTATCCAGTAGGGTTTGTAATAGCTGAACGTGTCCTGTACTTACCTAGCATGGGGTTCTGTATGTTGATGTCAATAGGGTGGGAACAACTGAACAGACACAAGTAAGTAGTCGAGACAAGTGTAGATTTTCAAGCTATGTATACTTTGTGAACTATAAAAAGTTCATAAGCTAGTAAGCATTGTAACATTAGTACAGTTTATATTCCTATATTGTATCATTAATATAATTTAGGTACCTAAACAGTAACATTAGTAAGTTAATATTCCTATCCTTCCTAACTACTTCCATGTAACATTAATGATGTTCATAACCCTTGAAATATACTAGTATTGTTAACTCCATGTAACATTAATGATGTTCGTGACTCTTGAACTAAACTAGTATTGTTAAGTCCGTGTAACATTAATGATGTTCGTAACCCTTGAACTAAACTAGTATTGTTAACTCCATGTAACATTAATGATGTTCGTGACTCTTGAACTAAACTAGTATTGTTAAGTCCGTGTAACATTAATGATGTTAGTGACCCTTGAAGTAAACTAGTATTGTTAACTCCATATAACATTAATGATGTTCGTGACCCTTGAAGTAAACTAGTATAGTTAAGTCACTTTTGATGTAACATTAATAATGTTCAGTTTCCCTTGATGTTACCTAGTATTGTTAAGTCACTTTTGATGTAACATTAATAATGTTCAGTTTCCCTTGATGTTACCTAGTATTGTTAAGTCACTTTTGATGTAA
>NW_013771350.1:0-1486 GCF_000517525.1 Limulus polyphemus
CTCGATTTCTTGTTACCACAGGGTCCTGAATTCATTGTTCTTAACCAAATTTGGTATTGTAGGTACATTTTATCGTTGCGCAGTTACATGAAGAGTTTCACCTTTCTACTATTCGTTTTAAGGAAGTTATGGAAGGTTTTGCGTTTTGTACCAGTACTTCCTTCCATTTGGACGAATCTTCTCGAATTTTTTTATGAGCGTTCGTTGCGTACTTGCGTATTTACATGCAAAACTCTAGCTTCATATTATCATTTTTGAGACTTTTGTGGTCCATTTTGTTACTACTTTATTGGCTTTCTGAAAGAGTATGTGTACTGCAGTGAAGCTTTTGATTTTGCTCTGTTATAGATTTCTTGCTATCAGAGGGTTCTAAATTGATGGATCTTAACCTTTTGCTACGTATATTCACTAGTTCGTTCCACAGTATCATGCGAAGTTTCACCTTCCTACGATGCGTTTTAAGGGAGTTATTGAAGGTTTTGCTTTTGTACCAGTACTTAGTCCCATTTAGATGAATCTTTTTGAATTTTTTTATTAAAGTTCGTCGCAATTGTGCTCGTTTACTTACAAAATTCTAGATTATTAGTTTTAGTTTTACGATTTTTGTGGTCGTTTTATGTTACTCTTTTTATGGCTTCTTGAAATCGTATGTGTACTGCACTGAAGCTTTTTGTTACCGATTGTTTCTCGATTTCTTGTTACCAGAGGGTCCTGAATTGATTGTTCTTAACCAAATTTGGTATGTAGGTACATTTTATGGTTGTGCAGTTACATGAAGAGTTTCACCTTTCTACTATTCGTTTTAAGGGAGTTATGGAAGGTTTTGCGTTTTCTACCAGTACTTCGTTCCATCTGGACTAATCTTCTCGAATTTTTTTATGAACGTTCGTTCGTACATGCGCAAGAATGATAACATGAATTTGGAGTTTTGCATGTAAATACGAGGACCACAAAAGTTATTTTGTTACTACTTTATTGGCTTTCTGAAAGAGAATGTCTTTCTGAAAGAGAATGTGTACTGCAGTGAACCTTTTTGATATTGCTTTGATATAGATTTCTTGCTATCAGAGGGTTCTAAATTGATGGATCTTAACCTTTTGCTACGTATATTCACTAGTTCGTTCCACAGTATCATGCGAAGTTTCACCTTCGTACGATGCGTTTTAAGGGAGTTATTGAAGGTTTTGCTTTTTGTACCAGTACTTAGTCCCATTTAGATGAATCTTTTTGAATTTTTTTATTAAGGTTCGCCGCAATTTTGCGCGTTTACTTACAAAGTTCTAGATTATTAGTTTTAGTTTTACGATTTTTGTGGTCGTTTTATGTTACTCTTTTTATGGCTTCTTGAAATCGTATGTGTACCGCACTGAAGCTTTTTGTTACCGATTGTTTCTCGATTTCTTGTTACCAGAGGGTCCTGAATTGATTGTTCTTAACCAAATTTGGTATGTAGGTACATTTTATCGTTGCGCAGTTACATGAAGAG
>NW_013771351.1:0-773 GCF_000517525.1 Limulus polyphemus
CTACTGTTATAGTGGGAGTGCAGAAAGATCTTCCTGTGCCTCCATCAGAGTCTTCTCACACCATGTGTAGAATATTTTGCTGTCCATGGTTGCATGAGTTCACATGTGAACGTCTACTCCGGTCATTCAGTCATGTCCTCAGTCATTGAACATGAAGGGATGGCGGCCGATTTAAAAGTGTTTGGAAGAAAAAGAAAGAAAGAAGAAGAAACAATAGAAAATCGGTATGTCTCTCTGAGGAGACATAAAACTGTAGAACCGCAAAAGACGAATTTCATTTGTTAAACACAGACCTATCTTGTAAAATGGCAATGATAAAAAAGTCGCGTGCTAATAACAAGAAACATGAAAAGTAAATGATCATAGATGTGCACAGATGGTTTGGAAGTAGATTGTTAACTATGCCTAAAATGTTTATACACATCTTCTTAGGTATTTTATTTATATTTAATAATTGACGAAAGTAGGTGACATAAAATGAAATAAAAAGAAGAATAGACATTGTAAAAAATATTCGTATCAAACAGTTGTTGGCAAACAGATAAAAGCAGAGCTAATAGTTATATACATGCCGTCCTTCGGAAGGTGAGAAAGACTTCTAAATATAATATATTGGTTACGTATAAAGATAATAGCATTTTTCTTATGAACTATGAACAAACCTTTGAATGTTCACAAAAAACTCGTAAACTTTCAACTTTGCAATTCTTGGCGTCACAAACACTTGTTATTAATGACTATTTCAACTCTGACTCAAATTCAGTTTTCTATCA
>NW_013771352.1:0-773 GCF_000517525.1 Limulus polyphemus
CGTTAAATCTTGTGGCTTGTTAGTGATAGTACACAGTATTGTTAAATCTTGTCTTCTTTTTGATAGTACATAGTATTGTTAAATCTTGTATCTTCTTATTGACAGTACACAGTATTGTTAAATATTGTGTCTTCTTATTGACAGTACACAGTATTGTTTAATCTTGTCTTCTTTTTGATAGTACATAGTATTGTTAAATCTTGTGTCTCCTTATTGACAGTACACAGTATTGTTAAATCTTGTGTCTTCTTATTGACAGTACACAGTATTGTTAAATCTTGTGTCTTCTTATTGACAGTGCACATAATCGTTAAATCTTGTGGCTTGTTATTGATAGGACACAGTATCGTTAAATCTTATGGCTTGTTATTGATAATACACAGTATCGTTAAATCTTGTGTCTTCTTATTGACAGTACACACTATTGTTAAATATATTATTTTCTTATTGACAGTACACAGTTTCGTTAAATCTTGTGGCTTGTTATTGATAGTACACAGTATCGTTAAATCTTATGGCTTGTTATTGATAGTACACAGTATCGTTAAATCTTGTGTTTTCTTATTGACAGTACACAGTTTTGTTGAATCTTGTGTGTTGTTTTTGATAATACACAGTATTGTTATATCTTGTGTCTTCTTATTGACATTACACAGTATTGTTAAATCTTGTGTCTTCTTATTGACAGTACACAGTATTGTTAAATCTTGTGGCCTGTTATTGATAGTACACAGTATCGTTAAATCTTATGGCTTGTTATTGATAGTACACAC
>NW_013771353.1:0-1409 GCF_000517525.1 Limulus polyphemus
AATATTGTATGAGTAATACCCCTCTACATAGTTAGTTCCACAGTCTTTTGTAGTTACTTCTAAATTTCGAATACAAACAACTACTTCGTGTAAACAAGACAATAATTCTACATCCAGCTGTACTCTCGAAGCCTGTACAAAATTCACAGCTGTACCGTTTTCAAATTAAACGCTGGATTATTATTGTAATTGTAACATTGTGTTTGTGAAGCCATCTGTGAACAAAAGGATTAAACTTCCAGCGAGACGTCTGTATTAAATGTCGTACCAGACGTAGAAGGATCATCCTTTTTGAAACAGGTATTGGTTCTTCTGAGTAGGTTTTGATGCTATTTACCTACTAGCTACGATAGTTCCCTGTTTTCCTCCAGTAATTATTAGCTAAGCTTGCTCATGTGAATGATGAGCTAGTTTTAAATTTGTTTAACATGTCCCTCAGGAGCCAAGGGTGTCTTTACAATACAATTTGTTAAATATTAAAATTAAGTTCAATCGGGAAACTACCAGATAGGGTACGAAACTCATAAGGTATAGCTGTACCATTCAAATAAAAGCTATAATAACTTAATACCATAGATTGTAACCTCGTGAGGCCATCTGTGAACGAAGGGATTAAGCTTCCAGCGAGACGTTTGTATTGTTACGACATCGGAAGTCACGCGACGCTGGAGTTTCTAGAAGGATCATGAATTTTCCTCGCAACTCTAGTTTGTTCCAGGCGCCCTCTTTTTTCTAGTATATAAGCCTGGCAAAGAAAGCCAGCGAGACTGGCAGATAGATTGAAGAGATAAATAACTGAGCCAAGCGAACAGTAGGCGCCCTAGGTAAAGTGTGTGAATCACTGTGACTTATAGCATGTGTTATAAAGGTTATTAAGTTTAAAGTGACTGTGGAAATTTTGTGTACTACAAAGTTGTATCGAGAAAGAATAAAGTAGTTTTAATTAAGAAAGGACTTGTATCACTGAAGTTTCTCGGAAAGAACTTATACCGGAAATTGACAAACGACCAGATACGTAACAAATTGTTGTCAGAGAGTGGGACTGAGAAGACAAAAAAAAAGAAGAAGATGGAAACGAAAAGTGGCAAACCAAATTACAGCTTGTCAGATTTGATAGCAGCAATAAAAGAACAGCAAAAGAAACAAGAAGAACGAGAAAATAAAGAAGGAAAGAAACAAGAAGAAAGATTAAAAGAAACAAGAAGAGAGACAACAGCAGTTGCAAGAAAACCTGCAACAGTGGCAGCTTGAACAACAAAATAAACAAGAAGAGAGATTACACAGTTGTTGGAGGAAAAAGAAAAGAAAAAAGAAGAACGAGAAAAGCAACAAGAAGAGAAATTACAGCAGTTGTTGGAGGAATAAGAAAAGAAACAAGAAAGATTACAGAAGTGGCAAGAAAACCTGCA
>NW_013771354.1:0-773 GCF_000517525.1 Limulus polyphemus
TTCTTAAGAATTATTTAGCTGTTTCAAATAATGACAAATTAGTTCTTGTATTTTGCCGTTTCAAATACTGACAAATTAGTTTTTAAGAACTACATGTTTTGCTGTTTCAAGTACTGACAAATTAGTTTTAAAAAAACTACATGTTTTTGTTGTTTCAAGTACTGACAAATCAGTTCTTAAGAACTATATGTTTTTCTTTTTCAAATACTGACAAATCAGTTCTTAAGAGCTATATGTTTTTCTGTTTCAAGTACTGACAAATCAGTTCTTAATAACATGTTTTTTCTGTTTCAAAAATATACAAATCAGTTTTTAAGAACCATTTAGCTGTTTCAAGTACTGACAAATTAGTTCTTAAGAACTACATTTTTCTAGCTGTTTCAAAACTGACAAATTAGTTCATAAGAATTATTTAACTGTATCAAATACTGATAAATTAGTTCTTAAGAACTACATTTATCTACCTGTTTCAAGTACTGACAAATTAGTTCTTAAGAACTACATTTATCTACCTGTTTCAAGTACTGACAAATTAGTTCTTAAGAACTACATTTTTCTAGCTGTTTCAAAACTGACAAATTAGTTCTTAAGAACTATTTAGCTGTATCAAATACTGACAAATTAGTTCTTAAGAACTACATTTATCTACCTGTTTCAAGTACTGACAAATTAGTTCTTAAGAATTATTTAGCTGTTTCAAATACTGACAAATTAGTTCTTAACTATTTAGCTGTTTCAAATAATGACAAATTAGTTCTTAAGAACTACGTGTA
>NW_013771355.1:0-1004 GCF_000517525.1 Limulus polyphemus
GTGTGATATTTAATAAGATATCACATGTAATGTCAGAACTCATACAGTAGCCTGGAGTTGGGTCATCAGTAGAGTGGAGTGTGATATTTAATAAGATATCACATGTAATGTCAGAACTCATACAGTAGCCTGGAGTTGGGTCATCAGTAGAGTGGAGTGTGATATTTAATAAGATACCACATGTAATGTCAGAACCCATACAGTAGCCTGAAGTTGGGTCATCAGTAGAGTGGAGTGTGATATTTAATAAGATACCACATGTAATGTTAGAACTCATACAGTAGCCTGGAGTTGGGTCATCAGTAGAGTGGAGTGTGATATTTAATAAGATATCACGTGTAATGTCAGAACTCATACGGTAGCCTGAAGTTGGGTCATCAGTAGAGTGGAGTGTGATATTTAATAAGATATCACATGTAATTTTAGAACTCATACAGTAGCCTGAAGTTGGGTCATCGGGAGAGTGGAGTGTATACAACTGTTACGAAATCTAAAAAAAAATCGTATAATTGACCAGATAGACTCTTAGTTCAATGGTACTTTAATACTAACGTCTACTAAACAAAACCAGCACTAAGTCTTCAACACTAATGCCTTTCCTAATTCCAGTGCCTATTGTGTAATACTTGTACTTACTCATGCACTAACATCATTACCCAAGACTAATACCTTTTGTTTAGTATCAGTACATGCTCTCTGACATTAGTACCTAAAGTTTAACACTAGTACCGTTTGTGTAGTATTAGTATATTCTCTTTAACATTAGTACCTAAAGTTTAACACTAGTACCCATGTACTAATACTACACAAACCTCTCTGACATTAGTACCTAAAGTTTAACACTAGTACCGTTTGTGTAGTATTAGTACATTCTCTCTGACATTAGTACCTAAAGTTTAACACTAGTACCGTTTGTGTAGTATTAGAATATTCTCTTTAACATTAGTACCTAAAGTTTAACACTAGTACCGTTTGTGTAGTATCAGTACATTCTCTCTGACATT
>NW_013771356.1:0-1292 GCF_000517525.1 Limulus polyphemus
TCTGCGATTGGTCACATGGTTCTAGAGCTATACAGAACCATGAAAAAGTAAAGCCTACATTTATTCTGTGCACTGCTGAATGGGACAAACTAATAGCATAGAAACTGTGGATTCAAAGTTAAACAATGATTTAGAAAACGAAATACGATATTGGCGGGAGATATTGCGTCGAGTTGTTGAATGTTTAGAAATTCTTGTGTGGAAGAGGATTAGCACTTAGAAGAGATAGAGAGGAGATTGAATATATCAACAATGGCAACATTTTTAGCTGCATTAGAATTTGTATCTAAATCCGATCCATTCTTGGCCAAGCACCTTGAAATGTGTAGAAATAAAGGCCGGGATGGGAGTTACCTCGTATTTATCCTCCACAGTTGATGAAGAAATTATTATTTTAATGGCTAATAAAATTTATAAGACAATCGTTGATGAAATTCGCGATGCTAAATACATTTCAATTATTACAAATTCCTCACCCGATGTCTCTCACTCAGATCAGTTAGCTATAATATTGTGATACGTGGACGAGGAAGGTGATACACAGGAGCGTTTTATCGGTTATGATTCTTAAAGTGGGCATACAAGAAAATTAATGGCTGAAGTTGTAGAAAAATTAAATAAGATGGGAATCGACATTCAAAATGCACGTGGACAATCGTACGATAATATGTCCGGTAAATACAATGGCCTACAAACTCATCACAAAAACCAATATATTGATTACATCCCTTGTGCAGCACATTCATTAAATCTAGTAGGCGTGAATGCAGTGGACAGTTGTGAATGTGCATCGAATTTTTTAAATTTTCTTCAAACTCTGTACAATTTTTGTGCTTCTTCAACCAAGCGTTGGCAAAGCATTTGTGATGGCTTAAGAAGCGATGACGGGAGGCCAGTTACCCTTAAGAACCTCAGTGGAACAAGATGGTCAGCCAGATCAGTTTCAACAAACATTCTGTATGAAAACTACGACAACATTTATATCAACCTTGAAGATTGATCTAAGGATATTAATGCAAGGCAAACAGTAAGAAATAGAAGTACTGCTTTGATGAATAAAATGAAAACGTTTATGACAGTGTTTTAGTATAAAATTATTCAAAGATTTGATGCTACAAATGCTAAGCTTCAAGAAAAGAGGCTTGATTTGTCTACTGCTGTAAAACTTATCAGTTCGCTGAAGGAATATGTAAATTTACTATCTGAATAATTCGACAGAATCGAAATTCAAGCTCATCAGCTTTCAAATATAGTAGAAGAACAGTTTAGGAGTGAGATTTCTAGAAAGAGAA
>NW_013771357.1:0-773 GCF_000517525.1 Limulus polyphemus
CATTTTGCCCAAGAGTTGATGTCCAAGAAGGCAGGGGAAGAAACAAAAGTGCTAGATGCTCTGGTCATCAGCAACTACCTGGCATTGGAGAGCAATATGGAAAGGGGATGGGAAGCATACCTCCCAGTGACTTTTCAAATCTTGTACCATATGGTTTTGGAACTGGTGGTAGAAGAAATACTAGTAGTGAACTTAATCCAAGACTTCTTTTGGCTTTGACTTCAAACCTGCCAAGCATGGGCACAGGCCCATTGATAAACTATGTGGTTAAAAAGATATGGATACCATTGTAAGGTATCCCAAGCCCGTTTTTGAGCCTTCCATGCCTCCTGGCATGCAGGACTCCACCATGGATGAGGATACCATGGAAAACGTGTCAAGGTTTTAGGAATAAAGTGAGCAGCTGCCTGGACAGTCAGTCATTGCTACCACACAGCCATCTATTGATGGCAGATAGACAATGGCAGGATCAAGTTAGGAAAGAGTGGTGAAATAGGGCAAGTCAGCCTGGTCCAACATCCACCATGGCACTCTGGGCAACTCTGTTATCCATTGAGGACAGCAGACCCCTCATATAAGGTGAAAAAGACTCATACATAGGCACAGAAAGGTCTGTCTGCACTTCCACCATAGCAGTGGAGCATATTGCAGTGGCATATGTCTGAGATGGAGTAGGGAACAATAGCTTCCCAAGCCTCAGGGTAAAAAATGTTGTTAACAGTTTTCAAACGCTGTACCTCTTTCTCATCCACCCACTTAGGGCAAGATCTAAA
>NW_013771358.1:0-228 GCF_000517525.1 Limulus polyphemus
AATTTGTTTACAGCGTCGGACGTGAATGGTATCAAGAATTTGTTCTGAAATACACCGATACTTGATCCTAATTTGTTTACAGCGTCAGGTGTGAATGGTATCAAGAATTTGCTACAAAATATACCAGTACTTGATCCTGATTTGTTCACAGCGTCAGGTGTGAATGGTATCAAGAATTTGTTCTGAAATACACCGATACTTGATCCTAATTTGTTTACAGCGTCAGGT
>NW_013771359.1:0-771 GCF_000517525.1 Limulus polyphemus
GATTATCGTAAGTCAGTAATTCAGCTTCACAAAAACCTTGTTTATCCTCATCTGCATTATTCAAAGTCCATGTAATCCTCCTTCCCATAAACCTTGTTTATCCTGGTAGTCGTCGTGGTTACCACCTGCTAGCCCCCCAGTGGCTCAGCGGTATGTCTGCGGACTTACAACGCTAGAATCCGGGTTTCGATACCCGTGATGGGCAGAGCACAGATAGCCCATTGTGTAGCTTTGTGCAATTACAAAACAACCACCTGCTAAGTTAACACAAAATTGTTTTTGTTATTTTAGGTACATACTATATAAATATCAATATTTAACTTTAATGTTTAAATTTAATGACTCTAAAATTGCATTCCAGCCTAACCTTAAATGTGTACTAATATAATAATCGTATACAGTTATCCAGTGGTTCTCAAACGTTTTTGTTCATGGACCACCTGATTTTGTATTGATTTTTTTACTTCTCGTACCACAATGGAATCTGTACGCTATGTTGACGCTTCTTTTCCGTAATTATGCAGCCTTACCATGAACCACCAGAAGGAAGCTCTGGCACCACCGGTGGTTCGTGGATCACAGAACGAACCCTATGTAATCCATGAGGTATGAATTGATTCTAAAGAGTCAATTTCTTGCGATAAACATAGGTTTATAAGATTTACAAGTAGTTACTAATTGGTTTTTGGTCATCTACAATGTACTTTAGTTTGTAATCTATACTATCAGCTATATATATATATATATATAGAATAGCGTTAGAAAATAATT
>NW_013771360.1:0-961 GCF_000517525.1 Limulus polyphemus
CTTAGACGGAAGTTATGTAAATTCATGATTAATGAAAGGTTATCTTAAGACATGAAAAGCTGCTTCCCTTATATGTAATTGTTAAAAAATCCAAATAAAAATTGCAAAACACAAAATGTGAAAACGGAAGTTTGTAAGGTATCTCCGCATGGACCCAACAAACCTTCATGCTAAATTTGATGGAGATCCATCAACAGAGAGCGAAGTATTGGAAAAAAAACTCAAAATGCAAAAGTGAAAATTTGTATGTTTTAAAGTTTGGATACGGCTTGAATGGGTTGTGAAAGAAACTTTATTACAACTATACAACGTTTTGACAAGCTTATGTTATCAGCATTAGGTGATTGCGAATGAAGTTGCTTAACAGTTGATCAGATAATCAATGTTGATACATGTACGAATGGTAGACCTAATAAAACATATGTTAGTCCACACTGTTGAAAGAAATGGTAAGTGAAACATCATCTGAAGTATTAACACTAATATAAATATACGATATTTATATCACTCGGTTTTATACATAAAACTTATTGATTGCTTGCATATCATAATATATCTAACGTGTTCAAAAAGAGGCAACGAACTTTCTTTTTGAATGAGGCCAAAGTATGATGTTAGCATTATAGGTCTTCCTTGAGGATCAAGTTGCAAAACCAAAGTTAATGTATACTCCCTCCATGGGCTTCCATACAATGTTCTTCCAACTTTACCTAGTGGCATGTTGTGATTTGTTGGCACCTCTTGATGTTTGGCACATGCTCCAATCATTACTGACACTGTTCATCCATTTGCAAACTTGAGTTGACCATCAGTCGTGTGCTATTTAATCTTGGAAATAGCACTTCCTTCTTGTGGTTAATCTGACGGGTTGTCTCTATTCTGTTTCTCTGGCAGCAACTAGTTTCAACTTTACCTGGTTGTTCTTGAACTTGCTAGCTATACTCCCTCCACGGGCTTCCAT
>NW_013771361.1:0-773 GCF_000517525.1 Limulus polyphemus
TTTCTTTCTTTCTTTTCCTTCCCTCTCTTTCTTTTTCTGTCTTTTCCTTCTCTCTCTTTTTCTTTCTCTCTTTTCTCGTTCTTTCTCTCCTCCTTTGTATTTTTCTTTCTCTCTTTCTTTTTCTTTCTCTGGTTAGACTTTCCAACCAATTAACAGATATGACAAGCTTTGCAAAACTGATAATTGTCTTGCCTAATTTTTTGCCAAAAGAAATGCCTCATAATTTTGTCACATGTCTTGTTAATACCTAAATGACCTCCCATGTGGATTTCATAGGCAACTTTCAGTATTTCTGAAAGATATGCTTTGGGAACAACGACTTGATAGACAATAGTCAATCCTTTGAAGCTGGCACATCTGGAGGTCTCCGTTTGCTCATAAGCACCCCATTTTTGAAAAAAATAATCATTTGGCACTTTCTCCAGTTCATCTTTTGGGAGTGCACATTTAAATAGTGAAAAGATCTGCATATCTTTCTCTTGATCAGTTATCAGTTTCCCTTTAGCAAACGGAATTTCACCAGGTGAATCAGATCCCTCACACCCATCGTTGTTCCTCACGAAGGTATTGTCAGAAAGACGATCATTCACAAGATCCCTAATAGATCCAAAAAATGTCTGAGACAAATCTATAATATCATCCTCTGAATCCACGCTTATCATTTGTTTTTGGCTTAATTTCTTAGCCTGAGCTCGAGTCACAGAATAAGAGGGAAACACATCGGAATTCTCCTCAACTACAACATCATCCTTAGATGAAACGGTGATCGGTTT
>NW_013771362.1:0-775 GCF_000517525.1 Limulus polyphemus
TTAGCAGTGTAGGACTAGAGGGAAGGCAGCTAGTCATCACCACCCACCGCCAACTTTTGGGCTACTCTTTTACCAACGAATAGTGGGATTGACCGTCACATTATAACGCCCTCACGGCTGAGTGGGCTAGCATGTTTGGTGGGACGGGAATTCGAACCCGCAGATTGCCCTAACCAGCTGGCCATTAACTAAAGGAAAGGTATAATGATGAAAGCTGAGATTATATTCAAACATAAAGCTTTCGATAGACAAAATAGGCAAGTAAGTAATAAAGTTTTTTTTTAATTCTCCACGTAAAGTGGAGACGACTGCTATGTGATAATTAGTCGGATCAAATGATATGTCCAGTTCCATCAGTATCTTGTTTGGTTCCTTTGTTTGTTCAAGTTCAGTATCCAGCACTACAGAGCTTTTTGATTTAGCGATAATTTTTTTCATAATACTTGTTTCTTGACCCTTTTTTTTTATAAAATGGAGTTACATATAATCTAGAGAAGTAAGATTAAGGCATGTTTCATAATTGTACTTCAAAATAATCGATAAAGCATTAACTTACGGGGGATATTGTTGATAAGCAGTGCTTAATCCGATTATTTAAAAAAAAAATCACTAAGAAAAGCAATTTCATATATGTTAAAAAAGTTATACATTAAGTCTTGCTGTATTAAAAAACTCCGCCGTAGCCGGTCCCAAGCCTGTATGAGGAAGGAGAAGAGTTGCTGTCAGGGCTTGCAACCCGGGCGTAAAACACTTTTGTAAAAACAATATGGAGAAG
>NW_013771363.1:0-774 GCF_000517525.1 Limulus polyphemus
AGGCCTTCGTCGTGGGGAATGTTTGTGTAGAGAGAAGAAACATCCATAGTACGGAGAATAGTGTTTGGAGGTAGTTTTCCGTTGCTGTTAATGTAAGAGATGATGCTCAGAAAATGTGTCGTGTCTTTAATGTCAAACGTGGGGGGGATATCTTGGATGTGGTGATCAACGTAAGTAGATAAGTTTTCAGTAGGCATACCGCAATTAGAAATAACAGGACGACCAGGATTGTTGGGTTTGTGTATTTTTGGTAACATGTAAAAGCGACCTGGAACTGGATGTTTGGATAAAAGGAACTGTAACGTTTCACGACTGGTGTGTTGCTTTTTCTGTAAACTACATAGCATATCTTCAATAATTTTCAAAAATTGCGGTGTGGGATCCAAATCTACCTTTTTTATAGTGGTTTGTGTCATTAAGTTGTCGGTAAGCATTGTTGATGTAGTCGGACTTATCTTGAATGATAATGGCGTCTAAGCCTTGTTGATGTAGTCGGACTTATCTTGAATGATAATGGCGTCTAAGCCTTGTTGATGTAGTCGGACTTATCTTGAATGATAATGGCGTCTAAGCCTTGTTGATGTAGTCGGACTTATCTTGAATGATAATGGCGTCTAAGCCTTGTTGATGTAGTCGGACTTATCTTGAATGATAATGGCGTCTAAGCCTTGTTGATGTAATCAGACTTATCTTGAATGATAATGGCGTCTAAGCCGTGTTGATGTAGTCGGACTTATCTTGAATGATAATGGCGTCTAAGCCTTGTTGATGTAG
>NW_013771364.1:0-773 GCF_000517525.1 Limulus polyphemus
GTTCAATTACTCATTACATTCGTTGTCCCGTCACGTTGTGAACGTCTTATATATACAAGACTAACACATATCTAGTAAATGCTACGGCATTCTTGAAGGAACAGGATATTTCTAGAAAAAGGTGCCGTGATACTAGTCACGTGACCTCGATGACGCAACAATACATTACTGACTATATATTAGTTTGCTTTAGAACAAAGCCAAATTGGGCAATCTGCTCTGTTGTTGTTTGTTATTAATCACAAATCTATCTGTGCACTGCCCACCACGGGTATTAAATCCCGGTTTCTAGCAATATACGTCCGTGAACTTACCACTGACCCACTGGAGGGGGGGGGGGGGTATTTTATTAACACTAAATGTTTCAAAAAGTAGTTTTAGTGTTGTGTAACGAATACAACTCTATAAGCTGAATTCAAAAAAGTTACATAATTCTATATAATAGTAGTGTTTTATATTTTACGTTATTGTTACTTTAATTCGATAAAGAGATAAATTACCACTATAAGTTGTGTACTTTTTTGCTCTAGTTTAGTTAGTGCTAAACTGCACCTATGGCCCGGCATGGCCAGGTGGTTAGAGCGCTCCACTTGCAATCTGGGATGGCGGGTTAGAATCCCCGTTCCACCAAACATGCTAGCCCTTTCAGTTTGTTTGTTTTTGTTTTTGGAATTTCGCGCAAAGCTACACGAGAGCTATCTCCGCTAGCCGTCCCTAATTTAGCAGTGTAAGACTAGAGGGAAGGCAGCTAGTCATCACCACCCACCGCCAAC
>NW_013771365.1:0-772 GCF_000517525.1 Limulus polyphemus
AATACGTTTCATCTGATGTTTAACTAATGTATTTATATATTTATTGACCATTTCATGTTGTTCGGATTCGATGTTAATAAACTGACTCTCTTTGGCGTATTTAATTTTAATGTTTAAATTCAAAAACATTATCGTATTTTTAATCATCAGAATCACAATTATAAACAAGGTTGATGATGTTTACTGTGGATAGACAGTGGCCTAATAGTTAGCGTGCCGGGATACGTACAGAAAGGTCCAAGGTTTCGAGCGCGATTTAGCTGAACACTCGTAACACTTTTTACTGTGGGCGCGTTATAAAAGTTGCAATCAAACCCATTATTTGACTCGGAGATTCGACAGCGGGTACTACTAGGTGGCTACCCTACTTCTGATCGGTAGCTCAAAACTAGGGCCGATTATACCCGAATCCCAGGATTCTCTGTGTTTAGCTTCACGTGCATATAAAGTGCCATTCAGGTTAAAAATTCCATTACTGCCAAACTGTGTAAGTGACGGGAATGGGCAATGAAGAAAACTTCATTACAAGTTTAACAGAGTAACAACGTTTCGGCAAGATTGTTTGTTTGTTTGTTTGTTTTTGAATTTCGCGCAAAGCCACACGAGGGCTATCTGCGCTAGCCGTCCCTAATTTAGCAGTGTAAGACTAGAGGGAAGGCCGGCAAGATTGTGTCATCATCAGGTATAATTATATTATTTAATTTCTATTGTGCATATGGGTATGTAGAAGACATATTAATACTAGAAACAGACGACCTTATAACACCAAAAT
>NW_013771366.1:0-772 GCF_000517525.1 Limulus polyphemus
TCTTGAAAATCCTCTATTCTGACCGTGGGGGAAGGGGGATAGTTACTAAGTAGTCACGGTAATACGAGCTTTCAGAAAACATCGAAATCTAACAGTTAGGTTAAGATAGATTTTCCTCTTTAATACAGCATTTAACCATGTCGTCATTAGCAATTGTGATGATTTAAAAACCTTGTCGAGATACATTGTCATTATTAAAAGTTTGACACCTGGTGATATTACTTATAATTACATATTTTATTATCTGCAGAATAAAAAAAAAGCCATCTAGCGAGATAATATATGTATACTGACATATTAATCTAGAGTATCGAAAGTGTGCCATCTAGCGGGACAATTAACGTAATCTGTCACCTGCAATATCAGTAGTGCGACATCTAGCGGGACAATACTTGTATTGACATAATCTGTCATCTGCAATATCAGTAGTGCGACATCTAGCGGAATAATACTTGCTTTGATATATTCTTTCATCTACAGTGTCAACATTCTGATGAGATAATACTGGTATTGACTTACTGTGTTATCTACGGTGTGAAAAGTTCGACACCTAGCGGTATAATACTATCTAGATGCGCATGCGCGCACACTTTATTTCAACGAATGTAAACAAAAACGGACGTAGACATTTTATACAACATCACAATTAAGAGCTTATTAAAACTTTTAAAAACGATTAACGTTAGGTCGTAGAATAATTTTGTAAGTTTATTTATTGATAGTATTAAATGTGGTAAAGTTTAGCCCTAACTAAAGTAAATAAAAAAACGTA
>NW_013771367.1:0-1953 GCF_000517525.1 Limulus polyphemus
TTTCCAGGCACATGATTTAATTATATCAGCCCCACAATAAAATTCACCTTAAAAATGGAAGAAGGGGGCTGTTTAAATTTCTTGGATGTTTCGGTGAAAAGAGAGTTTGGGTTTCTGTTTACTTCGGTTTACGGGAAACCGTTCTCAGTTACCATGCCGCCGCACGCAACGTCGTGTCACCCATTGTTACAAAAAAAAAAGTCTTCTTTCATCGTCTGTCAATAGGGCCATTAAAGTCTCTAAACACAATGAAAATCGTATGTTTGAACTGAACTTATTGCTATTGATAGAGGTGTTTTGAACCGTGTATTATAGACATGATCTATGAAGAACACTGTAATAAATTACAAATTTCAGAACTTACCAAACTACAGATAATGAGTAGGGTTAATAAATAATATGTTTGCCATATGTTCCATCACTTTCAACAAAAATAGGCGAGGTGTTCATGAAAAAATACGGGTTGTGTGTATTCGCCTTTACTTCTAAATTAAAACTAACGAATATTATTAACGGTATTAAATATAAACTTGGGTGCCCCCAATGGCACAGCGGTATGTCTGCGGACTTACAACGCTAGAAACCGGGTTTCGATACCCGTGGTGGGCAGAGCACAGATAGCCCTTGTGTAGCTTTGTGTATAATTAAAAACAAACAAATATAAACTTGAATTAATGTATACATGTGGAATATATGAAATTTATCGCAGAAGTAGCTCGAACTATATCGGACAAAAAAAAACAACAGAAATTTGAAGTTTAGAATTAATGAACAAATTCATTTTTGCCTTAAGTAAAGTATTTACTTTAAGCATTTGAAACTTATTCCATTTTTGCCTTAAGTAAAGTATTTACTTTAAGTATTTGAAACTTATTCCATTTTTGCCTTAAGTAAAGTATTTACTTTAAGTATTTGAAACTTATTCCATTTTTGCCTTAAGTAAAGTATTTACTTTAAGTATTTGAATCTTATTCCATTTTTGCCTTAAGTAAAGTATTTACTTTAAGTATTTGAAACTTATTCCATTCAGTGTTATGTGAAGAGTCTGACACATGTTCCGCCAAGGCCGAATCACTAGTCTTTAACTTTTCTACTGCGTTTTTCAAACGTAAGAGAATCTCTTGAAATTATTCAACATAAAATGATTTTGATTGGAAATCTAGGCCCTGGTGCCACGAAAGTGAATTTTTGGAAATTATTTTGTAGATGGCACTGTGTAATATGCAAATTAATCACGTGCACTTGCTGATATATATTTATAAAAAAAAAGAGGAAGTTCCTGTGTTTCTTCTGGTCTCCTAAAGATGGTGGAACTTTTCCATCATCGAAACATTTAGAGTTTTTAATTGTATGTTTTACTTTTAATTTTATACATTAAATTAGTTTTAAATGTTGGATGTTTCTACTTATTTTACGGAATCTATGCAGAAGATAGATATATAATATATTACATATACATGGTCATATAATATATTAAAATAGAAACAAATTCCACATCAGCTCATATTATTTCAATAATATATGTTAATAGTATATTTCACATTATTTCAGTAATATTTTCACCTCAGCGGTATGTCTGAGAACTTACAACGCTAAAAACCAGGTTTCGATACCCGTAGTGGGCAGATCACGGATAGCCCATTGTGTAGCTTTCTGCTTAATTACAAACAATCGATAATATTTTTTTTTATATCTGCTGTCTGGAAAACTGCTTCCAGCGGAAGCCAAATTTTGGACACAATATGGACGCTAGGAAGCGACCAGATACCTTACTTTGCAGTGTATGCCTGTCACGCATACATCAAACTTGGAGGCTAAGCGGGACTCACGTTAAAAGCTCAACAAAAATCATAGCTCCATATCCTTCTTTGATATTTATGCGTACATATCTCACCCCCCCCCCCCAGTGGCGCAGTGGCATGTCTGTCGGGCTTACAACGCTAAAAAACCGGG
>NW_013771368.1:0-773 GCF_000517525.1 Limulus polyphemus
TCACATAGTGTCAGATTAGTCAAGTTTCTTCTTTACACAATGATATTCCCATAACCCCATTCGTAACATACTTCCAGTAGTGTAATGCTGAATAAAGAAGTGAGGGAACGCGTTTTGAAAGTGTTACCATGATTAGTATTTTACGTCACCAATACATAAAAACACATATTTGAGAAATAGTAGCTGTAAATTGTAATTGAAATCTACATTTGAAAATGTTACAATAAAAATTAATTTTCCCTCACCTTGAACTTTTGAATATCTGGATAACTTATTAACAGAACTTCCAAACTTGGTCTATAGTGAGTTCCTTGTACTTGGCTACTCTTGTTCGTGTATCAGTTACTGAACAATGACACCTAAGCCATTTGTATCCATAGGCGTCTGATTTCCAGTTTTGAATCAAAGGGCCGTGAAGCTAATGAACATGAGATTTGTCACATGATTGATTAACAGCCTAGACCTAGTTTCCGTAGTGATAAGGTTCATGCTTTTAAAGCCTCGTTCGCATTAGGAAGAATTGCATGGTATGACTTTTGAACACGTGATTAAAAGATTCAAATTTGATGGAATATGACGCCCGCAGTTGTCTAGAAAGTCTCTGTATGCTGTGGTTGTTTTTAAAAATGGCAATCTGAAACGTTTAAAAAAGGGACTCTATTTCCCTTTCTCCAAAGCCTGGATTTATCTCTGCTGGCCACTCATTGACTTCTAAGGTACGTTCAGAAATTATGTTTGGAATGGAATTAGAAGTGCCTGGCTGTGACCCAATC
>NW_013771369.1:0-773 GCF_000517525.1 Limulus polyphemus
AGCAGTGTAAGACTAGAGGGAAGGCAGCTAGTCATCACCACCCACCGCCAACTCTTGGGCTACTCTTTTACCAACCGTCACATTATAACGCCCCCACGGCTGAAAGGGCGAGCATGTTTGGTGGGATGCGGATTCGAACCCGCGACCCTCAGATTGTGAGTCGAGCGCCTTATCCACCTGGCCATGCCGGGCCCCCGTGGTGGGCAGTGCACAGATAGTCCATTGTGTAGCTTTGTGCTTAATTACAAACAAACAAACATACAAGGCTTTATTGATTTATAACTTTAAACTAATGATCTAGGTTTTCGTTTTTTATTTTAATAATATGAAAATATTATATTTGAAACAAAATTTAAAACATTATAATCGAAACTAAATTTCATAATGGACGATTTACAGCTGTTTTCATATTCAACTTGTATTATTATATGCATCAAAATATAATCGAATATTTTATATGTTTTAATAGATTTTATTTATTCGCACTTATAATTATTATGTTTTTTATGAATTTATTTTTAAAAATTCAAACTGAATATCTCTTATTTTATATACTTGCTTAAAATGATTCATCCTTTTCTTAAAATGTATATGATTATAATAATTATTACTTTATTTTTCAGAAAAATGGATAGATATATTGTGAAATCAAAAAGAAGGGCAGACACAAGCCGTTCCGCTTCTGGCTCCACATCTGAAGTATCAGAAAAAATGCTAATCTATTCTGCTTCTCGCTCCAGTTTTACAGCATAAGAAGAGATACCAAGTTGTAG
>NW_013771370.1:0-1087 GCF_000517525.1 Limulus polyphemus
GCTCCACTAATGTAGCCAAACCGTTCACTAATAATTACCACGTTGTGTAGAAATCAGCTCCACTAATGTAGCCAAACCGTTCACTAATAATTACCACGTTGTGTAGAAATCAGCTCCACTAATGTAGCCAAACCGTTCACTAATAATTACCACGTTGTGTAGAAATCAGCTCCACTAATGTAGCCAAACTGTTCACTAATAATTACCACGTTGTGTAGAAATCAGCTCCACTTATGAAGCCAAACTGTTCACTAATAATTACCACGTTGTGTAGAAATCAGCTCCACTAATGTAGCCAAACTGTTCACTAATAATTACCATGTTCCGTAATTATTTTGCAGCCAAATTTTAAGTAAAATATCCAATCTTTTCACGCCCGCGGGGTCTTAATAATACTTATAAAATGCGGATAACTGTTTGAAACTGTCATCTTAATGAAAATTGGTTGACACCATTGTTTTGAGTTATAGAATATAAAGAAGCAGAAGAAGAAATTCAACTTTTTGGTACGATATTTAGAGACATTCCTAGAACTTGTGAGTCGGTCAATACCGTATACCATTGTAAAGTTCTAATGATCCGTTGAGAAGAGATTTAAAGTTCCATTTCGAAGAACAATCCGAGCCATCCCTACATAGGCAGTGCTACTGCCTGTCTGAAAACGAATTCACCCCCCCCCCCCATCAAGTGAATAATTTTTGTTAGAAGTCACATTTAAGCAACTTTAAATACAAAGGTTCAAATAACGTTTAACAGAACTTCCAAAACTAACAAACAAATAACTCGCAAATGCAAAAAAATGCTAACAAAGACCAACTCTCACTGCGTCACCAGTAATGAACTAACCAAATTGTTAACTTACTGCTTCACTGATTAATTTATTAACTGGTATTTGTAGTTTTACTTTCTGATTAGTACAGAAAACATTTATATCATGACGTAATTACTATCTCCCTGTCGGAAACAAACGATTCTAAGAGGGCCATCTGTAGGACGGCTGATAGTACTACAAGTTGTAATGTAACAGCGATCACGTGTGTGTGTGTGTGTGTGTGTGTGTGTGTGTGTGTGTGTGTGTATATATATA
>NW_013771371.1:0-772 GCF_000517525.1 Limulus polyphemus
AAATTTAAGCTATTTCATCTAAACATTTATGTTTTCGTGTTATAATTTGTGTTCATTCTAGAATGAAAGAGGCATAATTTATGTTTATTTCCTAATCGAGATCAGTCAAGTTTAAATTAAAAATGTTTTTTTTAACAAAACAGATATGTTTGTAATAGCCTTAGGATTTATGTATTTGATCATAAAAATTAATTTATAGTTTTGTTCAAATGATACAAGTTATATAGATGATACATTATTATTTTACATAAACGTGTTTTAGATATTACTAAACTTTATCTAATTACAAGATCACATCAAACATGCTCTAAAATAACGTGCATCCTGGGTTTATTTAAATAGGTCGTCGTTTTGAAAATCCCCGTGGAATTCGTCGACACAAAATTCAAGCAAAAAGTTCAGTATCTTCATTTATTCATCTTAGTCGAAAAGATGGGTCTGGAGCTCAGGCATCTCCGTTTGTGAAGAAATTGTATGACCATCAGCCTCATGAGGTGTGTTTTTATATAATATTATTTAATCTTGCATAGGGTTACTAACTAAAAGTTAAAGAAAACCCTCTCCTGCAAATGCTTATCATTAAAAACTTCTGTCTTCACTTACCATTTAACACTAGAGCTGCCAGGGCTTTACTCGTACCTGGTACCGCCATACTGCCATCATTTTGGCTGCTACATATTACAATGTCATTATTAAAATGAAAGACAATTTACTAGATATAACTCAAAAGTTTTATTGGAACATCAAATCAAATGTAATTACAGCCGAAACA
>NW_013771372.1:0-789 GCF_000517525.1 Limulus polyphemus
ATTGTATCATACTGAAACATCTTTCTTATTGCACCATACTGAGTCATCTTTCTTATTGTATCATACTGAGACATCTTTCTTATTGCACCATACTGAGTCATCTTTGTTATTGCATCACACTGAGTCATTTTCCTTATTGAATCGTAGTGAATCATCTTTGTTATCGTATCATACTGTGTTACTTTTCTTATTGCCTCATACTGAGTCATGATTCTTATTGCACCATACTGAATCATCTTTTTTTATTGTATCATACTGAGACATCTTTCTTATTGCACCATACTGAGTCATCTTTGTTATTGCATCACACTGAGTCATTTTCCTTATTGCATCGTACTGAATCATCTTTGTTATTGTATCATGCTGAGTTACTTTTCTTATTGCCTCATACTGAGTCATGATTCTTATTGCACCATACTGAGTCATCTTTTTTATTGTATCATACTGAGACATCTTTGTTATTGCATCACACTGAGTTACTTTCTTATTGCACTGTACTAAATCATCTTTCTTATTGTATCACAGTGAGTCATCTTTCTTATTGTGTCACATTGAGTCATCTTTCTTATTGTAACACACTGAGTCATTTTCCTTATTGCATCGTACTGAATCATCTTTGTTATTGTATCATACTGAGTTACTTTTCTTATTGCCTCATACTGAGTCATGATTCTTATTGTATCATACCGAGTTACCTTTATCATTGCCTCATACTGAGTTATTTTTCTTGTTGCTTCACATTGAGTCATCTTTCTTATTGTATTATACCGAGACATCTAACGCATGTAT
>NW_013771373.1:0-774 GCF_000517525.1 Limulus polyphemus
CACCCATTATTGCTGTTATTGAACATTTATTATTTTTCACTTAAATTAACGTTAACTACATACATAGATGGCGCCACGTCCTTACACAAAAGAATAATAAATTTTCTATAACACAATTTACTCAAAGTGCGGGGGGGGGGGGTAAAAAAACGTTTTATATATCTCAGAGAGTGCAATTCTTATTTTGACCCGTGACCCTTCAACTTCGGCCAAACGTCTGTGACTAATGACCGTTGAATAATTAATCGCATGTCGTACTGTGGAAGGACATTAAGAACAGGGTGTTGAAAGTGGGTAACAGAAAGCACCCCTACCACAACTTTGGCCGCTACCTCTTCCAACAAAGTCACCCTGACCATCACACAGTGTACACCATGTTTTAAGTTTATACATACTGAGTTATTATACCTTATACAAAACTTTTGGTGAGATAATAATGAATACTGTAATAACATGTTATGTTATAAATAAATTGTGTGAAAGTTAGGATGTTTGTGTTATTTATCATAGCAGCCACCCCCACATGTTTTAAAGTTCATAACCCGGACAAAGGGAGGGTACCTCAGCTTGTCTAATAATAGGGTAAAAGCTACACAAAGGTTGCTGTGTTAGCCGTCCCTAATTTAAAACTGATAGCCTAGACGACAGATAGTTAAGAGTACTAACCGCCAACCCTTGTGCTACTCTAATCGAGTAGTGGGATTTGACCGTCACTCTTATAATGCACCCATGGCCTCAACTCGGTTTGGTTTGTTATGAATTTAGCGCAAAGCT
>NW_013771374.1:0-1602 GCF_000517525.1 Limulus polyphemus
TAGCTCGAGATTCAAACTAAACCAATCAAACAATGTTTAAAACAGGAAGAAGAGGTCTTCGCTGAACCTGACCCTCTCTGGTCCAAAACATGGACCGAACACCGAGTCATAAAAGCTAAAATGCATTTACACAGATAAAATAGTTTGATTATTGTCTGCCCATTACGATTTTAGAGACGGGGGTGAAAGGGGGGCCGTGAGGGATGTATGTGTCATGAAACCTTATAAGTGTAGTGAGTGTTGGTATAAAAAGCCTAAAGTAAAAACGTAGCGTGGGATCACCTAGCCTAGAGCCAAGTGTATAAAATTTATCATGAAAGTAAAAATATCGATTCAATTTTAAAATTAAGTTGTTTCTGAATTAAGCTATTTTCTGTTATATCACCAACATTTTAAATAAAAAACAACCCTTTTTAATCAACGGAGACTAAATTAAGAAATCAACAAATATTTTTCCAGTTTTGTTGTCTATACATTTCATTCTATACTTTCAGTACATAGACTAACAACAATATTAGGTTACACTTTTGTTGCTAAACAGCGTGACATAAAAGCCATTGTTGGAACGTAGTGTTACCAAAACGCATTGTTTTTTTTTCTATACATCAGAAGTTATTAATCTAACAGATTTTTTACCAATAATTATTTTATGAATACGCCACGAATTAATTTCATGAATGATCTTAACAGTTAGTCCTCGTGTAGCTTTGCACGAAGACTCTAAAACAAGAAAATAAGCAGATACATTGGTGAGAAAAAGATAAGATGTAGAAAAGTGTCAGTACCAAATGTTCCCTCTAAGCTGGCAGTCGATAGATCTGAAGATTGCATTGCAAAGGGGCCTAATGATTCAACATGGTTGGTGTTCTAAAGATACCCTCCCCCAAACAGAAAAACTGGTAGCGCACATCCTTACTTTGCCTTGATACTAAAAAAAAAAACATAATTCTGCAGATGGATTGAAAAAAATAGAGGGAACATTGGTCAGTCCTAGAAACTGTTTGTAGTACTGGTCAACAAGGATTTGATGTACTTGAATGATCACAGGAAGAAATGTATGGTTTGATACTGACCACGAGATAATAACATTCCAAAAAATATTTAAAGAAAAGTTTTCGTGGGACCTTACAGCTGTCACAAGGTTTTCTGTCTCTATGTTTCAGTTAGTTATCTCAATGTGTTTGTTGTATTTTATTGAACTTTGTGGAAGAGTTTTCTGTCTCTATGTGTATACCATGTTACAATAGAATCTATATATTCTAGTGTGTGATATGTTACAATAGAATCTATATATTCTAGTGTGTGATATGTTACAATAGAATCTATATATTATAGTGTGTGATATGTTACAATAGAATCTATATATTATAGTGTGCGATATGTTACAATAGAATCTATATATTCTAGTGTGTGATATGTTACAATAGAATCTATATATTCTAGTGTGTGATATGTTACAATAGAATCTATATATTCTAGTGTGTGGTATGTTACAATGGAATCTATATATTATAGTGTGCGATATGTTACAATAGAATCTATATATTCTAGTGTGTGATATGTTACAATAGAATCTATATATTCTAGTGTGTGGTATGTTAC
>NW_013771375.1:0-853 GCF_000517525.1 Limulus polyphemus
AGTAAGAAAAGGACCACAAAAGTCGCAAAAATGATAATAGAAAGCTAGAATTTTACTTGTAAATACGCAAGTATGCAACGAACGTTCATAAAATATTTTGAAAAGATCCGTCCAAATGGAACGAAGTACTGGAACAAAACGCAAAACCTTCTATATCTCCCTTAAAATGAACCGTAGGAGGGTGAAACTCTGCATATAACATACCAAAGGCAAACCTTCCATAACTCCCTTAAAATGAACCGTAGAAGGGTGAAACTCTGCATATAACTGTGCAACGATAGAGTGTTCCTACATACCTAATTTGGTAAAGAACCATCAATTCAAGACTCTCTGGAAAATAGAAATCGAGAAACAATCAGTAACCAAAAGCTTTACTGCATTACACATACGCTTTCAGTGAAACCAATAAAAGAGTAACAAAAACGACCACGAAAATCGTAAAACTAACAATAGAAAGTTTGAATTTTGTAACTAAATGTCAAAAGTTCGCACGAACCTAGCATAAAATATTTTAAGAAGATTCGTCTAAATGTGACAAAGTACTGGTACAAAACGCAAAACCTCCCATAACTCCCTTAATACAAATAGAAGGAAGGTGAAACTTCGAATGATACTGTGAACGAACTAGTTAATATACATACCGAATTTGGTTAAGATCTATCCATTTAGTAACCTGTGGTAGCAGGTAATCGATAACAGAGAAGAATCAAAAAGCTTCTCTGCAGTACACATACTCTTTCAGAAAGCCAATAAAGTAGTAAGAAAAGGACCACAAAAGTTATTATCATTTTTGCGATGAACGTTCGTTGCATACTTGCGTATTTACAAGTAAAATTCTAGCTTCCAAAAAAAG
>NW_013771376.1:0-1373 GCF_000517525.1 Limulus polyphemus
CAACCTTCCTATGTATTGTATTGTATTATACAACCTTCCTATGTATTGTATTGTATTATACAACCTTCCTATGTATTGTATTGTATTATACAACCTTCCCATGTATTGTATTGTATTATATCCTTCCCATGTATTGTATTGTATTATATCCTTCCCATGTATTGTATTGTATTATACAACCTTCCTATGTATTGTATTGTATTATACAACCTTCCTATGTATTGTATTGTATTATATCCTTCCCATGTATTGTATTGTATTATACAACCTTCCTATGTATTGTATTGTATTATACAACCTTCCTATGTATTGTATTGTATTATATCCTTCCCGTGTATTGTATTGTATTATATCCTTCCCGTGTATTGTATTGTATTATATCCTTCCCGTGTATTGTATTGTATTATATCCTTCCCATGTATTGTATTGTATTATATCCTTCCCATGTATTGTATTGTATTATATCCTTCCTATGTATTGTATTGTATTATATCCTTCCCATGTATTGTATTGTATTATATCCTTCCCATGTTTTGTATTGAATATACAACATGTGAATATACGCGATTAGATGTTGGCAATTTTGATGAGATGAACATCAAAAATTGGGCCAGGTGTTATTCTCCCACGAATCATTTCCACATAGAGAGTCATCCTAGACCAATTTAAAACTCTCAGAAAGTATAACTTATAAAAGACCAATCAGGTCGGTGGTAGTATTTTTTCCAATTTTCAGGTCGGTGGTAGTATTTTTTCCAATTTTCAGGTCGGTGGTAGTATTTTTTCCAATTTTCAGGTCGGTGGTAGTATTTCTTCCAATTTTCAGATCGGTGGTAGTATTTTTTCCAATGTTTAGGTTGGTGGTAGTATTTTTTCCAATTTCCAGGTCGGTGGTAGTATTTTTTCCAATTTTCAGGACGGTGGTAGTATTTTTTCCAATTTTCAGGACGGTGGTAGTATTTTTTTCCAATTTTCCAGATATTCAATTGATATTTACTTTTAATTCTTCTTTTGAAGATCTGTTACTAACAAACATGGTGTATTCGTATTCAAACAAACAAACCTTCTGGCTACTATCTATTTAAAATGGCGCCAATACAGAATTCATCACAATTTACATATCGATCCTTCAAAAAGAATGCAAACAAGATAGTAGGGATGGCATTTGTATTTCTACTAACTTGTTTATATTGTTCTTGGAACGATTGATATTAGCCATCCCTACACTTAGTTCCACTTTGAAAATATTTTATTTACTTGTTTTCTAATGCAATGTTTCAATAGACATAGGAAGGTTGTATTTACAACCAAGTTCTAAATACAATGAGGTTCCAACTGTAATAGTTATTGTTTATCTATTATTTGTCTGGTAA
>NW_013771377.1:0-772 GCF_000517525.1 Limulus polyphemus
GTATTGCTGAAGATCCTCAGAAATAATTTCTACCAGAAACAAACAAACAAACAGATACGTAACAAATTGATGTCAGAGAGCGGGATGAAAAAAAAAGATGGAAATTAGAAGTGGCAAATCAAACTACGACTTAGCAGATTTTATGGCACCAATACAAAAACAGCAATAGAAACAAGAAGAACGAGAAAATAAACAAGAAGGGAGACTACAGCAGTAGTGGGAGGAGAGAGAAAAGAAACAAGAAGAGAGGCTACAGCAGTGGTTAGAGGAGAAGGAAAATAAACAAGAAGAGAGACTACAGCAGTGGCAAGAAAACCAGCATCAGTGGCAACTGGAACAAGAAAGGAAACAAGAAGAACGAGAAAAGAAACAGGAAGGAAGTCTCCAACAGTTGCGGGAAAGTCAGCAGCAACTACAAGAAAGTCAGAAACAGTGGCAAGGAGAACAAGGAGAGAGAGAGAGAGAGAGTACAACATCAGCATGTAGTAAATATGGAAAATATTAGTAAATTTCAAAGTGAATTAAACAAATTAAAGGATGATTTACTGTCTTTTACACAGAGAGGATATATTAGCCAAGAACCTAATCATCCCCAGACAATAAAAAGCCCCTTCCAGACCCTGTCATTGAACCCTAATGCAGACATCTTCAGTCCTGCCAGAAGTCACATTTCAGACTTGAGTGTCAGCAACAGGGGTGATCTAGTATGAAGGAAGCCACAGGAATTCGATGGAAAGGCACCATGGGAAGCATATAGAGCACAATTTGAGCT
>NW_013771378.1:0-773 GCF_000517525.1 Limulus polyphemus
GTCAGTCATGTACAATCCACAAATGTCATCACTATGAATACCCGTGTATTCAAAGTAAACACACTTTCATTAATAAGAATGCCATCACTTTGTTCAATATTCAAACTTTTTTTATCAGTGTAATGGAATTGATATATAAAATTTAATTTATAAATAAAATTTAATTTATAGTGATTATCTGAACTTTTATAAAGATGACACTGTTTTCAATCAGAATGCTACTTTTTTAAAGCCTGCATCAAGGTTCACACATTTGAAAGATGTACATACAAGTTCTTTTCTGTCAACACTTTCCAGAAACAGGCAAGTAAATATTGCAAACTTGTAAGTTGTTTGGAGAATCTACTTTACTGCATGTACATTGTTTGTAAATATATGCATGTTAGGGCAAACACTTTTGAATCCAACTTTGCAGACTGCACTAGCCAAAAAACAACAACATCATATTAATGTTTTACTAATCACATCACAATTGGAAATCACCAACTGCTGATCATTATAGCACACAATCGGCCCAATTCCGATTATGTATAGTAAAGCTGATGATGTTATTGTGTAGTATTTTTGACAGTTTAACCTTAAAACTGTAATGGCTACAGAGAATGTACTTTGAAGCTTCATTAAATTTGAAATGGTTGAAGTTATCATTAAATATGCCATGAAAAAAAAATCACAGTCTCTTTTTCATTTTTACTTTGAATGAGTGTAAAATTAAACGGGGTCTCACCTCGTGGCTAGTACATGATTGATACATAAAGCTATGTGACTGTTGT
>NW_013771379.1:0-826 GCF_000517525.1 Limulus polyphemus
CTGAACCATCTTTAACACTTACAAAAATTCAAAACATTTACATACACTTCTTTGATATTCATTGTGGCTACAGAGGCGTAATTTCCTTTCTTGTATTCAAACAGCATTACATGCCGAATGTGTGTCTCGTCGCGTTCCATCACTATAAGGGATTATTTGATTCCACTTTAGGACTAAACTTTTACAAACAAATAATGTTTTGATTGTATCAATAGTGTTTGGTTTATGCGTAACAATTAGAATTGGGACTTGGAACTCTGAAAAGGGAGATGTCGTTGTTCAAGCTATAACAACATTGATTTATTTGCTTATCTTATTGAAAGAAACACACTTAATGTTAAGTAAAATTAATAACTGGCTCGGAGCCATGGTTTTCTCAGAATCACCGTACTTTTTATCTTTAATTCTCAATTCTATTTATCCATATGCAAGAATGTACGATGATTCTTACAAACACACACACACACACACACTACATGTACATTTATTATCAATTTCTGAACACTAAAGGACTATATATTTGTAATTATGGAAGTTAACATTTTCCTTACGTGAGAAATAGGCAAAAAGTATATCGTAGAGTTTTTTATATATTTTACATTAAGAACCAGAGAAACCTTTTTAAACAGAAAATTAAAAGTTGTGGCTGAAAAGAAATTCAACGGCCCGGCATGGCCAGGTGGTTAAGGCTCTCGACTCGACATCTCAGGTGGCTGAAAACAAATTTAGCGGCCCGGCATGGCCAGGTGGTTAAGGTTCTCGACTCGACATCGCTAAATTTGTTTTCAGCCACCTGCCGGCCCGGCATGGCCAGGTGGTTAAGGTT
>NW_013771380.1:0-960 GCF_000517525.1 Limulus polyphemus
GCTTCTCATGAAAAATAAGATAATACAAAAACTTTAAAACGAAGAATTTTCATTCAAAATTATTAAATCTAGAAGGTTATAACGGCTTCTTTGCAAAGTTAGTCCACCTTTAACTTTATTTTTACGTTTCCAAAACGAAGAAAGCAAATTTCTCTTGTTTTGGAAACGATATAACATTTCTCACTAAGGTCTTAAGAAAAGCACTTGTGTTTTTATAATAGATCAGGAGAATAGGAGATTTCACACGTAATTTTGTATTAAAATACGCACTTTTTTATTTTTTCCAAAAATGTGTTTTTTCATCAAAATTCCAAAGGCTATAGCCTTGGTAATTTTTGAAATTTCGTGAAAATTTTGGTTTTCATATTATTGGACTAGAAAGATGCCCTTCGTTTACGCGTTTCATAATGGAACTCCTTTCTTCGAAACTCCAAATACTTAAGCCACAATTTGTTATGAAATTTCCCATTATGTTAGATTTTGCTGTGCTTCTCATGAAAAATAAGATAATACAAAGACTTTAAAACGAAGAATCTTCATTCAAAATTATTAAATCTGGAAAGTTATTACGGTTTCTTTGCAAAGTTAGTCCACCTTTAACTTTGTTTTTATTATGGAGAAGAAAAATTTGCTTTCATCGTTTTGGAAACGATATAACATTTCTCACTATGGTCTTAAGAAAAGCACTTGTGTTTTTATAATAGATAAGGAGAATAGGAGATTTCACACGTAATTTTGTATTAAAATACGCACTTTTTTATTTTTTCCAAAAATGTGTTTTTTCATCAAAATTCCAAAGGCTATAGCCTTGGTAATTTTTGAAATTTCGTGAAAATTTTAATTTTCATATTATTGGACTAGAAAGATGCCCCTGGTGTACACGTTTCATAATGGAACTCCTTTCATAGAAACTCCAAATACTAAAGCCAAAATCTGTTATTAAAAATTCCCGTTATCTTT
>NW_013771381.1:0-773 GCF_000517525.1 Limulus polyphemus
GATAAAACCCTTTCTTCTAGTTCTACATTCATTTACATATTCTAATGTCCATTCTGGTCCATCTTCTCTATTTTTAGGACAGACAATGTCAATATTTTATTAGCCACAATGTACATATCTTTACACCCTTGATGGCGAAGTGATAGAAATCTCTATAGCAAAAACCTCACTTAGTTCTTTATGTTCTGATAATGACCATGACATCCTCTACTTGATGGCGTCATTTGGTTCTTTATACTGTCGTGTTTAAGATGAAGATCTACTACATATATGTTCTTGATGTCTGTCTTCTCTCATTTTTTTTCCATTTCTTGATGTCTTCTTAATTCTTCATACATTAAAGCTTTGGTTCAGTAGATTTTCACGATATTATTTTGTACACATTAATTTCTTCAGTATTTTTGGATTAACGTTTATAACCTTCTTTCTTCTTTTCTTATCTTACTTCAATACGCCAAAATCCTCCAAAGCTTTAAATTATGTTACTCTTTTACTCAACTCCACCACGATGGATATTTATGTTTATAACTAGATATATAGAAGGTGAAGAGGAGGTTACACATCACTTTTTGAACCTCATGAACACGTGTTCAGAATTTTTTTTAAAGAAAAGATGAAAGTCAGTAACTTAAGTGACAATTTACGACTGCAATCGTATTTTACAATTTCCTTAATCGTGATGAAAAGAGTAAGAAACAACGCTAGAAACCGGGTTTCGATACCCATGGTGGGCAGAGCACAGATAGCCCACTGTGTAGCATTGTGCATAACAT
>NW_013771382.1:0-773 GCF_000517525.1 Limulus polyphemus
TTATTTATAGAAAATGAAGATAAGGTACACTTGTTTGGTAGAATGTAAAAATATAAATGAAAATTAAAGTTGCCAAATCAAACTTTAATAGACTTTTGGAAATTAGAAGTAAGATGACAAGCTATGAAGTAACTATCCATGTAATCAGGATCTAGAAAGTTCTCTATAATGTTTAGTTATTGGGATCTTTCTAAGGTGAACCACACTATGAATTTACAATATTATTGCCAATGTTTTCATTTTATTAGTAAAAAAAGAGTTGACAATATCAGTAGTTTCTAAATAAAACAAGCTACGTACACAGACCAGGACTAATTATGAAGCCAGTAATTATTGCAGCTACTTTAATATAACCTTCTGGCTAGGAGTATGAAATATTATTAAAGAAATTATAATGATTAAAATGCATTCATTCATCATTTGGGTACACCCAGTAAGTTGATATTTTTGTCCATACTTCTGCTAATAGAAATCATTTAAACTCACCATTGTTTTATTATACAGTGTATAGCTGATGAAGTAGTATAATCTATTTGCTATGATGACAATCATTACTCCATTAACCATGGTGTTTGTTCACTCGCATTCAAAATTTTATTGAACTACTGTTTCAGGAATTTATGTCAATAAGTTGGGTATCAAACTGTAGATTATAATTCAAATTGTAGTATTATACCTTACTCAATTTTTTAATTTAAAAGTAAATATTTAAAATAAACAGTTAAACATCTATTTTGGTGTGTCATGTGGTATGTTGAATTCAGCACTGGTTC
>NW_013771383.1:0-773 GCF_000517525.1 Limulus polyphemus
ATTACACAAGTGCCAAGAAATTTTAAAAGAAAAGGTATTGTTAATTTTATTACAAAATTTTAAATATCACTGTACATTGATGACTTTGCAACAGTTGATGTTAGGGTAGAGAAAATAAGAGCTAAAATATAAAGCTGCAATGAAAAACTGATATTCATTTAGGAGATTTTAGATAAAGTATTTCTAATCTTACCACGAAGACCACTTGGAATAACTCACAAAAAAAACAAAAAACTATTGTTCGTCCCAAAAATCTCAAACATTATTTGTATAAAATCTTCTAAATACATTTCAAATGTTTGTTTTCAGTAAAAATTTATATTTTATTCTGTTATTTTCTCTACCCTAACTCCACCTCTGTTCTAATCTTACCAGGAAGACCACTCAGAATAACTCAACAAAAAAAAACAAAAAACTATTGTTTGTCCCAAAAGTCTCAAATATTATTTGTATAAAATCTTCTAAATATATTTCAAATGTTTGTTTTCAGTAAAACTTTATATCTTTTCTGTTATTTTCTTTACCCTAACACTACGGGTCTGTCAATTTGAACGGCCTCATAAACACCATAAAAAAATAGGAAATACATTTAAATAATGTTTTTTCGTTCTACAATGACTACAGATTATAACACGAAAACACAAATGTTTAGTCTAAATAGCTTAAATCTCATAACATTATACATTTATATATATATATATTTATTATTTTCATTATATTGACCTTCCAGCCATGCCTGGCTAACAATACAGAAGTTACAATGACCAAGCACA
>NW_013771384.1:0-772 GCF_000517525.1 Limulus polyphemus
AATTTGTTGAGATATTGATCATGTAATAAATCAAACACAGTGGCACCCCGCCCACCTCTTTCATTTTTGGAAACGCTCCCTCACATACACAATCGGAAGCTAAGAATGTCCCCCTAGTGGCTTTCTCAGCCATTTTATTGGACTTGGTGCCACTTTTTTTTAACCAATATTTCAACGAGTTAGGGTGTGTCTTTAGTCTGCTCGAAATTTCATATTTCTTTAAACTAAAATACATCTTAGTTACTAACCTTTATAAAGTATATTGGAATTCTATGGTATTAATGTAGTTAATTTATGATTTTTTAGTTATTCAAATGTATAAATAAAAACCTAAAAAAATATTTTGTTTCAAATCCTCCACGTGCAAAATTTTTAAAGGGTTAGCAACCTACGTTAAGCAGCAAATGAGTGCAAAGGCTGTAACTAGAAGAGATAATTGTTTGCTTTACTTCTTTATTTACTGTTCTATGTTTTAAGAAAAATATGTTTAAGAACTTATTTCAAAATAGCAATAATCTATATACGTGTATAATAATTGAAATGTGTCTATTTTAGAAAATACTGGTCTACTAAAACACAGCCAAGACAAATTACTTTGCACAGACCAAAGATCAAGTTTTATGTTATTTGATACGGTAACATGAGTGCACATGAACTGTGTCACTGTAACTTCTGTATTGTTAGCCAAGAATGGTTGAATGGTCAATATAATAAAAATAATATATATATATAAAAATAGTATAATGTTATGAGAGTTAAGACTATTTAGTCT
>NW_013771385.1:0-773 GCF_000517525.1 Limulus polyphemus
AGGATATATTAGCCATGGAACTAATCAGCCCCAGACAACAGGAAGTCCCTTCCAGACCCTGCAGCTAGACCCTAATGCAGACATTTTCAGTCTTGCCAGAAGTCACATTCCACACATGAATGTCAGCAATAGGGGTGATCTAGTATGAAGTAAGCCACAGGAATTCGATGGGAAGGCACCATGGGAAGCATATAGAGTACAATTTGAGCTACTGGCAGAAATGAATGGATGGGTAGAGGAGCAGAAGACAGTGTACCTGGCGATGAGACTGAAGGGACAACCACTGGAAATACATGTACAGGCACAACTATAGAGCACTGGTAGCTGCTCTAGAACTCAGGTATGGAACTCAGCTGGCACAGGATTTGGAAAGTATGGCACATTAGGCCTACCCAACTGCACCACCCAATATCCTCAAGCTGTTGCTGAGGGATCAGTTTGTAGACACCTCTACTGTGCAAAATGCAATGGCCAGAGCTCTTGAATTCGAATCCTACGTTAAGTCCAGCACAGAGGTACTGAGGTTAGTACAGTCATCAGGATTTAAGGCCAGAGCTCTTGAATTCGAATCCTACGTTAAGTCCAGCACAGAGGTACTGGGGTTAGTACAGTCATCAGGATTTAAGGCCAGAAAAGGGCAGCTTTCAGAGAAGTTTGAGGGACTTTGCTGGCACTGTAACAAACCCGGGAACAAGAGAGCTCAATGCCAGCAACTTCAACACAGGGAAGATGCCACGGCAGGAAAGGCTGCTACCCAGAGATGTTGTTGGAAT
>NW_013771386.1:0-772 GCF_000517525.1 Limulus polyphemus
ATCCAGTAAACACTCGAGCATTCACGAACCTTCGAAAATATGACGTGATACTAGCGTCACTTGACTTCCTCTGTCGTAACACTGCCCCTTCCTTAGTATTGTTCGTCCCGAACAATATCCACTTACATTAAACCAATAAATAATTAACAATAACTTAATTAAATGTACAGAATTTACAAACACTACAAACACAAAATTAGAATTCAACAAAGTATCTTAATTTTACGGGATTTATCTGCTTCCGTACTGGCTTCTGCTTCACGTGAGGTTCATCTGTTCCATTAGGAATTGTCCTATCATCGGTAATGGTCACCTCAGTGGTAGTAACTTCATGAAACTTCCCTTCTAAAAACCGAGTAGAGTTTCTTCTTCGACAGTGGCCTTTCCAGGTGACACGTCTTCAGCAGCGTCTTTTGTTCCATTGTTCACTTCATTCCAACTGAAATGTCTTGGACCATGATAACGCTAAAACCTGTTGGCATGCGTCACCTTTGGCTTACCTCGCCGACCACATTTTATTCGGAAAGTCACGTCTGAGAGACGGTCCACAATGTCATGTGGGCCTTCCCTTGGAGAAGACAACTTAGGAGACTTCTCTTTGGTCTTTCTGGGATTATACAACCACGCCTTGTCTCCTGGTACAAAGCTGACTTCAGTAGACTTCTTATCATAACATAGCTTCATCGAATCAGCAGACGTTTTCGAGTTTGAATGCACTTGATGGTGAATATCATCCATCCTTTCAGATAACACTTTCACGAACTCTGACATA
>NW_013771387.1:0-756 GCF_000517525.1 Limulus polyphemus
GGATGTATAACATTATGTTATCATAAGGACTGTGACGGATGTAGAACATTATGGTATCATAAGGACTGTGACCAATGTATAACATTATGTTATCACAAGGACTGTGACGTATGTATAACATTATGTTATTACAAGGACTGTGACGAATGTATAACATTATGTTATCATAAGGACTGTGACGGATGTATAACATTATGGTATCACAAGGACTGTGACAGATGTATAACATTGTGGTATCATAAGGACTGTGACCAATGTATAACATTATGTTATCACAAGGACTGTGACGGATGTATAACATTATGTTATTACAAGGACTGTGACGGATGTATAACATTATGTTATCATAAGGACTGTGACGGATGTATAACATTATGTTATCACAAGGACTGTGACGGATGTATAACATTAGGTTATTACAAGGACTGTAACGGATGTATAACATTAGGTTATTACAAGGACTGTAACGGATGTATAACATTATGTTATCAGAAGGACTGTGACGGATGTATAACATTATGTTATCATAAGGACTGTGACGGATGTATAACATTATGTTATCATAAGGACTGTGACGGATGTATAACATTATGTTATCATAAGGACTGTGACGGATGTATAACATTATGTTATCATAAGGACTGTGACCAATGTATAACATTATGTTATCATAAGGACTGTGACCAATGTATAACATTATGTTATCATAAGGACTGTGACGGATGTATAACATTATGTTATCACAAGGACTGTGAC
>NW_013771388.1:0-774 GCF_000517525.1 Limulus polyphemus
GATAAATTACTCTTTCAAAATCATAAAATTAGATATATAACCGACTATAAATTAACAAGTCCAGTAACGACGCTCCTGTAATATTGCTTTAATGATTCATATATAAAAACAGAAAAAACAAACAAAGTGGAAAACAAAAACATGTTAACTCGTAATATGAAACAAAATCAGTACCCTTGAACTTATTCCATGATATGTTCATGTAAACTTGGAATAACGTGTATCTGAACTTATTCCATGATATGTTCATGTAAACTTGGAATAACGTGTATCTGAATATGTTCATGTAAACTTGGAATAACGTGTATCTGAACTTATTCCATGATATGTTCATGTAAACTTGGAATAACGTGTGTCTGAACACAGATATAGGAAGAGTAGTGATACTAAACTTGGAATAACGTGTATCTGAACTTATTCCATGATATGTTCATGTAAACTTGGAATAACGTGTGTCTGAACACATATATAGGAAGAGTAGTGATACTAAACTTGGAATAACGTGTGTCTGAACACAGATATATGAACAGTAGCGATACTAAACTTGGAATAACGTGTATCTGAACTTATTCCATGATATGTTCATGTAAACTTGGAATAACGTGTATCTGAACTTATTCCATGATATGTTCATGTAAACTTGGAATAACGTGTATCTGAACTTATTCCATGATATGTTCATGTAAACTTGGAATAACGTGTATCTGAATATGTTCATGTAAACTTGGAATAACGTGTATCTGAATATGTTCATGTAAACTTGGAATAACGTGT
>NW_013771389.1:0-1541 GCF_000517525.1 Limulus polyphemus
AAATTCCCAATACAACCCTTTCCCTTTATATCCACTAATAGAAACCCAAATTGATTCAATCTCCTTGCTATTATCTTTGATATCCTGAACTAAGAAAGGAGAGATAAAATTATCACATATATCCTAATGATAAACAAAGAAATGAGAGAGATAAAATTAATACACACAAGAAAGCGAGAAAATTAAGTGACATTTCAGTGGTAGATTAAATGCATTTGAAATGCGACAGTGTAATTCTATTTTTAATATGAACGTTGTTTGGATTGAATTCGTATTTAAAAATATGTGTGACTTGTAGTATCAGACATGTGTTGTGTATAACGAATTCTTTATATATTTATTTTAATATCAACGTTTCTTTCGAATAAGTTTATATTTGAGGGCGTGTCTAGCTTACCGTGTTAGTTACGTATGGAGAAACTCCCGCCAATTCTCCAAGATTGTAGAATATTCGTGAACACAAGAATCAACAATATATCCACTTCCGTAACCATATTGTTCGAACGATCGAGAAAACATTGCCCACTCGTATAAAAAGACCAAGGCCAAAGTAGAAACAGATATAGTCTGCTAGGAAACTGTTATAACCGTGTATGCTCTAAACCGTGAATTTGCTAACCCTTACCAACCGGAAAATATACGATATTTGACCAGGAACAGTTATAAATTTCGAACGTCAGTGATTTCCCATCAAACGTTAATATCTCTCCAAGAATATTACTAATTTCTCATCGGACATTAGTGATTTTGTGAAAATATTATCTTACTTCAATGGTCCAACAATTCAGTGCCTGACAAAGCTAGCTAGCTTCCCGCCAATTATGTGTACGTACAGCTCGCTGGATATCAAGGAGACTCTGAACTAGAAAGACGACTTTAGGCTATTTGTAAGTTATTGAATTTTCTGTTTATGAAACTTGGTTTGTAATAATTAATCGTAATAGTTGCCATTGTAAATTATAGTGTTGTATACATATATAAATTAAAACGCATTTGTGTCAAAAATAAAAACGCTGTGAATCAATCTTGTTGGCAAATAGCGTAAATTAAGTAAAATATCGGCATATTTCTAAACACTAAATCCAGGGTGCAGTTCAACTATTAAAAGTTAAATTACTTAACGCGGCTTTGGATTATTTCAAATTCTCAATACGTAACATAACACAAGATTAAAACGCCTCCATATTCGGTTAAACCTGTCTTGTTAAAAACAATATCACTTGTGTATTTATGTTGGACAGATAAAGCAGTTTATAATCTTTAACCGTTTATTTATTTTTCTTTAGTGTTAAAATAACAATAAGTATATGAACCACATAAAAAACATATCAGTGGTAAATTTTCTATTAAGTTTATGTAGAAATGTATAGATTAATAACTATTGGTAATTAAGTTTGCAAGATCATGACTTCAATTCCCACACAGCAGTGGCCCGGCATGGCCAGGTGGTTAAGGCGCTCGACTCGCAATCTGAGGGTCGCGGGTTCGAATCCCCGTCACACCAAACATGTTCACCCTTTCAGCCGTGGGGGCGTTATAAT
>NW_013771390.1:0-773 GCF_000517525.1 Limulus polyphemus
TCATTTTTTAAAGAGAAAACAATCTGAAAGATTTCAGCCTCTCCACCTACTGACAACCACTCCATCCCAGGCACCATTCTAGTAACCCTCCTCTGAACCCTTTCCAACAATTAAATGTCTTTCCTAAGGTAAGGAGTCCAAGACTGAACACAATATTCCAAAGGTAGTCTAACCAGTGACATGTACAATGAAATTATAACCTCTTTAAACTTGTATTCAATATTTCTGTAGATACAACCTAAAATCCTATTTGCCCTACCACTAGCAACAGCACACTGTTTGAATGGCTTTGGAGACTGATCAACTATTACAACCAAGATACCTTTCCTTCATAACACTGTTCAGGTTATTCCCATCCAAATTATAATTATAATTCAAATTATGATAACCCATATGCATTATTTTGAATTTATTATAATTAAAACCCATCTGCCATTTATTTGCCCAACTTACTGAATGACCTAAATCCTTTTGTAAATCAGCAGCATCCTCTCCACAGCTAGCAACACCCAAGACCTTAATATCATCTGCAAATTTAAGTAATTTATTGACTATTCCTTCATCTATGTCATGATGTAAATCAGAAAGAGCAAAGATCCTAAGACTGAGCCCTGAGGTACCCCACTTGTGATATTAATCCAGTTTGAATGAACTCCATTTGTAACAACCCTCTGCTTTCTTCCATCCATCCACTCTACTATCCTAATTGCTAACCTATTCCCCCACACCTAGAGAGATACTTTTTTTACAAGCCTTTTATGTGGCACCTTGAC
>NW_013771391.1:0-968 GCF_000517525.1 Limulus polyphemus
CCAGACAATTAGAAGATACAGGATTTATCAATGCTGTGTCCTGTCAATAAGAAGATACAGGATTTATCAATACTGTGTACTGTAAATAAGAAGACACAAGATTTAACAATACTATGTACTATCAAAAAGAAGACAAGATTTAACGATTCTGTGTACTGTCAATAAAAAGACACAAGATTTAACAATACTGTGTCCTGTCAATAAGAAGATACAGAATTTATCAATACTGTGTGCTGTCAATAAGAAGACACAAGATTTAACAATAATGTATTCTGTTAATAAGAATATACAGGATTTATCAATACTGTGTACTGTCAATAAGAAGACACAAGATTTAACAATACTGTTTCCTGTCAATAAGAAGGTACAGGATTTAACAATACTGTGTCCTGTCAATAAGAAGATACAGTTTTTATCAATACTGTGTACTGTCAAAAAGAAGACACAAGATTTAACAATACTGTGTCCTTTCAATAAGAAGATACAGGATTTATCAATACTGTGTCCTATCAATAAGAAGATACAGGATTTATCAATACTGTGTACTGTCAATAAGAAGACATAATTTAACAATAATGTGTCCGGTCAATAAGAAGATAAAGAATTTATCAATACTGAGTCCTGTCAATAAGAAGATACAGGATTTATCAATACTGTGTACTGTCAATAAGAAGACACAAGATTTAACGATATTGTGTCTTGTCAATAAGAAGATACAGGATTTATCAATACTGTGTACTGTCAAAAAGAAGACACAAGATTTAACAATACCATGTCCTGTCAATAAGAAGATACAGGATTTATCAATAATGTGTACTGTCAATAAGAAGACACAAGATTTAACAATACTGTGTCCAGACAATTAGAAGATACAGGATTTATCAATGCTGTGTCCTGTCAATAAGAAGATACAGGATTTATTGAAGATACAGGATTTCTCAATACTGTGTACTGTCAATAAGAAGATA
>NW_013771392.1:0-773 GCF_000517525.1 Limulus polyphemus
CATCAGGATTCAAGGCCAGAAAAGGGCAGCTTTCTGAGAAGTTTGAGGGACTTTGCTGGCACTGTAATAAACCTGGGCACAAGAGAGCTCAATGCTGGAACTTCAACACATGGAAGATGCCACGGCAGGAAAGGCTGCTACCCAGAAATGTTGTTGAAACTGTAGAGAGCAAGAACATATGAGGAGCCAGTGTAAGAAGAATACTACCAATAAGTCAGCCTCGGGGAGACCAGTAGTAGTTGGTGTTGAGGGACACCCTCCAACCCCCCATCATCCCAACAGCTAGGTGTAAAATGTCAAGCACACATAGTGTCTATGTGACAAGAAAGCTGGATGGCCAAAAGTGCAACTTTGTAATAGATTCTGCATCTCAGCAAACCCTTGTGAGTATCCAGATGCTGGATCACAAAGGAGTACCAGAAGCCACACAGAAGCTCTGTGGTGTGACAGGACATTCTGCAAGGTTGTGCGGACTAGTATGGGTAACTATTGAACTCATAGGCATGAAGGACAGACACAAAGTATACTTGGCTGTCATTGAAGACCAATGCATACTAGGATTGGACTACTTACTACCGAGGAAGTGTGTGGTTAATTTTGATAAAATGACGTTTGGGAACAACAAAGGCCAAGTTCCGGTAACTGGTAAAAGAGAAGTTGAACTAATTAGGTGTCATCAAGCTGAAGTCAAAGTGACTGAAAGAGTTGATGATGGTGAAGTGGAACCAAATATAGATACCAAAGCAGAACAGTAGAAAGACCAAAATTTGAAG
>NW_013771393.1:0-773 GCF_000517525.1 Limulus polyphemus
CCGACAGACAGAGTTGATGATGGTGAAGTGGAACCAAATATAGATATTAAGGCAGAACAGGAGAAAGACCAAGATTTGAAGCCAATGATTGCTTTCTAAAAGCAAGTGTTTGCGCCTGCTTGGGAGAAGGTGTCTAGTCTAAGCCCTGCGACAAAGAACTATTGGGCACAATGGGACCAGTTGAGGCTTGAAGATGGTATTCTTTTCTGGAGATGGGAAGCTGCAGATGGGAAAGTGACGACCTGGCAAACGGTTTTACCGAGAAAGTTACGGGAAGTTGTGCTGCGTCAATCCCGTGATAGTTTAACAGGAGGACATCTCGGAGTTAAGAAAATATTGAGTCACCTACAACAGAGATTTTACTGGATAGGCAAGATGTGGAAGAATGGTGCAGAACATGCAGTACATATTGTGCAAAAAGGGGACCCAAGCATAAGGGACGTGCTCCAATGAAGTTATATCAAGTTGGTGCACCAATGGAAAGTGTAGCCATCGACATTGCTGGTCATCTACCCCAAACTCGTGCTGGAAACAAGTACATTTGTGTGGTGATGGATTATTTCACCAAGTGGTCTGAGGCTTATGCAATACCAAATCAGGAAGCTACAACTGTAGCTTCGGCTATTAGTGACTTCTTCTTCAGATTTGGTATGCCATATGAACTGCATTCAGATCAAGGCCGTAACTTTGAATCAGCTGTGTTCCAAGAATGCTGCAAGTTGTTTGGCATACGAAAGATCAGGACAACGCCGCTACACCCACAGTCTGATGGG
>NW_013771394.1:0-773 GCF_000517525.1 Limulus polyphemus
GAGGGCGTCTGGACAACACTCGAGGCTTCACGAACAGACATGATATTTCTAGAATCTCATGATGTGATACTAGGGTCACGTGACTTCCGCTGTCGTAACAATATCAAAGAAGTTTGTGGAAATGTTTTGAACGTTCGTAAGTGTCAACGATGGCTCAGCAAATTTCGTTCAGGTGACTTTAGCCTTAAAAACTGTGATGGCAGGGGCCGAGATGTTCGAATTGATATTGATGCTCTGAAGACGCTTGTTGAGTCTAACCCAAGGCACACACTCGTGAAATGGCCCTGAAATTGTATGTCGCTCATGAAACAATACGTAAATATGTAAGGAATGTGGAAAAACTGCTTAAAGAAGGTGTTTGCGTGCCTCACGACCTCTCTGATGATCATAGTATCTAACGTATGAATGTTGCTTTGTCTCTTCTGGCGCCTAATGCACTTGAACCATTTTTGGACAGAATTGTCACCGGTGATGAAAAATGGATTCTCTATGCGAATATTAAACGCCAAAAAAATGGCTTAGTCCTAGACAAAAACCACTTCCGACTCCAAAACCTGGACTCTATCCACAGAAAGTGATGCTTTGCATTTGGTGGGACATCAAAGGAGTAATTTATTTCGAACTCCTCAATCCATAGTCAGCAACTGGAACGTTTAAATCAAGCCCTTCATCAGAAACGCCCTTCACTCTTCAATCTGAAAGGTGTTCTTCTTCTCCATGACAATGCACGTTCACATGTGGCACGTTTGACGCAACCCAAGATTATGGGAGTT
>NW_013771395.1:0-772 GCF_000517525.1 Limulus polyphemus
GCTACAGCTTAAATTTTTATATGTGATCAAATAGTCAATAGCTACAGTAAATCATCATGAACTGTATCATCTAGTCTCACACAACATACATTATCTTTAAGCCGTAGTTGAAAAGATAGCGTCAAGTTCAGTTTCAAGTCACAATGATTGCTGATCTTAAGTGTCGAATTATAGCCCACACTGCCTGATTGTGAATTTTATAGATACTGCAGATAAAGTAGCCATCGTTGAAGCTGACTATAAGGAGTGGTAAAAATCGTGCAAGCAGGAGATGGCTATTCTAGGCGAAAGTGAGGCAGAAAGTTTGTAGCTCTATATATTTTATTTAGAAAATAATTAGTTTCAGATAAAGTATGCAGCAGCTACGGCCCACCAGGGTTTAGAGTCACCACAGTGGAAGTGGGTCGTAGAAGTGTCACGACCCAAATTCCATCAGAAATGGATGGGGGAAATATATATTAATATAATCAACTCATGGTGGTTAATTAACACGTTTTTCGACCTTGTGGAGTATGCAGAATGTCACTCTAAGAGGACATCTGGCCAGCTGCAGCAAAACCTTGACCAGCCTTACTATGGCTAGCAAAGAGGAAGAGGAAGGGGGAAATATAACAACTATAAGAAATATTAAAAATGCTTATTTGTATACATATGCTATTATATTATGACATATTTTCCTATATTTGTGTTGAATATATATAAATGCATCTATACAACTTGAAAAATTCATATGGCTATCTATATAAACAGCTTTACAACGTAAAACTATAAA
>NW_013771396.1:0-1310 GCF_000517525.1 Limulus polyphemus
CAGAGAAGATAATTTGGGGTAAAATAATAGAACATCCCCAAGGAAGCCCGATGCTTGTGGAAGCAGTGAAAGACCCATCTAGGCCAGAGGATGTGAAGATTGGAAGGTCACTTGTGGCAAGTCATCAAATAGTACCCATAACAATGGCCAATTTCTCTAACTGTGAGCAGACACTTATGGAAGAGGCATTGTTGGGTGTGTTAAAGATATAAATACAACCATAAAGAAAGGACATCCACTCCTAGAACATTTAACTGATCTCTATGAGAAGAGCATAGCCCATTTGTCATCATCACAGGCTCTTCAGGTTAGAGAACTTTTGTCGAATTATGCAGATGTCTTTTCGAAAGAAGATCGTGACCTTGGATGCACAGTCGTTGTGGAGTACAGAATAAACACAGGCTGTCACAGTCCAATAAAGATCCCTCCAAAAAGAATAGTTCTGGCAAAGTGACAAGAGATGGAGAAGGTCATGGATGGTTTAATTAAGGAAACGATAGTAGAGAAATGAGATAGTCCCTGGTCAGCTCCCATCGTGTTAGTCCAGAAGAAGGATGGGACTTAACGTTGCTGTGTGGACTTTAGAGCTCTTAACAGTATAACCGAAAAGGACTCATATCCACTGCCAAGAATTGATGATACTCTTGGTGCCATAAGTGGAGCCAGGTGGTTTTCAACTCTGGACTTAAAGTCGGGTTTCCACCAAGTGAACATGGCTGAAGCAGATAAACCTAAGACTGCATTTAGTTATGGCCAAGGTCTCTGGCAATACGTTGTGATGCCATTCAGGCTTAGCAATGCTCCAGCAACATTTGAGAGGCTGATGGAAAGAGTACTGGAAGGCCTAAAATGGAGGATAGCCCTAGTGTACCTGGATGATGTCATTGTGTTTGCAACAACGTTTGATGAGGAAATGTCCCAGCTAGAGGAAGTATTAAAGCGTTTGAAAGCAGCAAACCTCAAACTCCATCCCAAGAAATGCCACTTGTTCCAGAAAGAGTTGCTTTACTTGGGTCACAATGTAAGTGAGCATGGTGTGCAAACTGATCCTGACAAGGTCAAAGCAGTGCGTGATTGGCCAACACCAGACAATGATGGAGATTTAAGAAGTTTCTTGGGACTCTGTACCTATTATCGGAAGTTTGTGAAGGACTTTGCACCTATAGCTGCTCCACTACATGATTTGACAAAAAAGGCCAGAAGTTTGAGTGGACATTGAAAGAAAAATTGGCCTCAGCTCCACTTTTAAAGCTTCCAAATCTTTCAATGGTGTACATACTGGATTGTGATGCTAGCAATGTCAGAATTGG
>NW_013771397.1:0-773 GCF_000517525.1 Limulus polyphemus
TCAACTGTCCAAGTATTTCCAGTGGTTGTCCCTTCAAGCTTGTTGCCAGATAAACTGCTTTCTGCTCCTCTGTCCATCCGTTCATCTCTGCCAGTAACTCAAACTGTGCTCTATATGCTTCCCACTGTGCTTTCCTATTGTATTCCTGTGGCTTCCTTCATACTGGATCACTCGTAGTACTGACATTCATATCTGGGATGTGACTTCTAATGGGACTGAATATGTCTGCATTAGGGTTTAGCTGCGGGCTCTGTAAGGGGCTTGCCATTGTCTGGGGCTGATTAAGTCGATGGTCAATGTATCTTTCTTGTGTAAAAGACAATAAATCGTCTCTTAATGTATCTAATTCACTTTTAAATTTACTAATGTTTTCCATTTGTACCTCTTGCCATTGTTGTTGATTTTCCTGTAGTTGCTGCTGACTTTCTTCCTGTTTCCTTTCTTGTTCCAGTTGCCACTGCTGTAATCTCTCTTCTTGTTTCTTTTCTCGTTCTTCTTGTTTATTTTCTTTTTCCTCCAACAACTGCTGTAATCTCTCTTGTTTATTTTGCTGTTCGACCTGCCATTGTTGTAGGTTTTCTTGCCACTGCTGTAATCTTTCTTCTTGTTTCTTTTCTCGTTCTTCTTGTTTCTTTTCTTTTTCCTCTAACAACTGCTGTAATCTCTCTTCTTGTTTCTTTTCTTTTTCCTCTAACAAGTGTTGTAATTTCTCTTCTCTTTCTTCTTGTTTCTTTTCTCGTTCTTCTTGTTTCTTTTGCTGTTCTTGTATTGCT
>NW_013771398.1:0-773 GCF_000517525.1 Limulus polyphemus
CAAGAAATTAAGAAACAATCAGTAACCAAAAGCTTCACTGCATTACACATACGCTATCAGTGAAGCCGATAAAAGAGTAACAAAAAACGACCACGAAAATCGTAAAACTAATACAAGAAAGTTTGAATTTTGTAAATAAATGTAAAAAGTTCCCACGAATCCTGCATAAAATTTTTTAAGAAGATTCGTCTAAATGTGACGAAGTACTGGTACAAAACGCAAAACCTTCCATAACTACCTTAGTACGAATAGTAGGAAGGTGAAACTTTGCCTGATACTGTTGAACATACCGAATTGGGTTAAGATCAATCCATTCAGTAACCTGTGGTACCAGGAAATCGATAACAAAGCAAAATATAAAAGCTTCACTGCAGTACACATACTCTTTCAGAAAGCCAATAAAGTAGTAAGAAAAGGACCACAAAAGTCGCAAAAATGATAATACGAAGCTAGAATTTTACTTGTAAATACACAAGTATGCAACGAACATTCATATAAAATTTTGAAAAGATCCGTCCAAATGGAACGAAGTAATGGTACAAAACGCAAAACCTTTCATAACTCCTTTAAAATGAGCCATAGAAGGGTGAAATTCTGCATATAACTGTGCAATGATATATTGTACCTGCATATCTAATTTGGTAAAGAACCATCAATTCAAGACACTCTGGAAACAAGAAATCGAAAAACAATCAGTAACCAAAAGCTTCACTGCAGTACACATACGCTTTCAGGGAAGCCAATAAAGCAGTAACAAAAAACGAACACGAAAA
>NW_013771399.1:0-773 GCF_000517525.1 Limulus polyphemus
ATGATATTTAACGTCATATACCAACCTATCGCCAACTGTAGTGGTTTTATAATAGGGTAATGACGTGTAACTAAGTCATACACCAACCTAAAGCCAACTGTAATGGTTTTATAATGGGGTAGTGATGTGTACATAAGTCATACACCAACCTATAGCCAACTGTAATGGTTTTATAATGGGGTGGTGATATGTAACTAAGTCATAATTCAACCTTTAGCCAACTTTTATGGTTTTATAATAGGGTAACGATATGCATCTAAGTCATACACCAACCTATAGCCAACTTTTATGGTTTTATAAGGGGCTAGTGACATTTAACTAAGTCATACACCAACCTATCGCCAACTGTAAGGGTTTTATAATGGGGTGGTGATATGTAACTAAGTCATACATCAACCTTTAGCCAACTTTTATGGTTTTATAATAGGGTAATGATATGCATCTAAGTCATACAACAACCTAAAGCCAACATTAATGGTTTTATAATAGGGTAATGATATTTAACGTCATATACCAATCTATCGCAAACTTTTATGATTTTATAATACGGTAATGATATGCATCTAAGTCATACACCAACCTATAGCCAAATGTTATGGTTTTATAAGGGGCTAGTGACATTTAACTAAGTCATTCACCAACCTTTAGCAAATTGTGATCGTTTTATAACGTGGTAGTGATGGGTAACTAAGTCATACACCAACCTTGAGTCAACTGTAATGGTTTTGTAATAGTGTAATGAAATGGAACTAAGTCATACACCAACCTTTAGC
>NW_013771400.1:0-773 GCF_000517525.1 Limulus polyphemus
CACTTATAATTCAAATTATTATAACTCACATGCATTATCTTGCATGTATTATAATTAAAACCCATCTGCCATTTATTTGCCCAACTCACTTATTGATCTATATACTTTTGTAAGTCAGCAGCATCCTCATCACAGCTTGCAACACCCAAGACCTTAATATCATCTGCAAATTTAAGTACTTTATTGACTATTCCTTCATTTATCTCATTGATGTAAATCAAAAAGAGCAAGGGTCCTAAGACTGAGCCATGAGGTGCCCAACTTGTTGCATTAATCCAGTTTGACTGAACTCTATTTGTAACAACCCACTGCTTTCTTCCATCCAGCCACTCTTCTATCCAATTTGCTAATTTATCCCCACACCCATAGAGCTAATTTTTTACAAGCCTTTTATGTGGCACCTTGTCAGATGTTTTCTGAAACCCAGATACACCAAATCTACACCCTTATCCTCATCTACATAAGCAGTAACTTTTCGAAGAATGTTAAAAGATCTGTAAGGCAAGATTTTCCCTTAGTGAAACAATGTTGACTATCCAATAAAATTCTAAACTTTGTTAAATTACTTTGCAAAGCATCTTTTAACAGACTTTTCAAAACTTTCCCCAGAACTGATTTAAGATTAATGGGTCTATAATTACTGGGACAATTTTTATCTCCTCCCTTGAAAAGAGGAGTTACATTAGCTAACTTCCAATATTCTGGTACCTGCTCACTATTCAAGGACTGAAAAAAATAGTAGTAAGTAGCTCACATATATAAATATTTAACCT
>NW_013771401.1:0-774 GCF_000517525.1 Limulus polyphemus
TTGACTCACATTCAATATTTTATTGAACTACTATTTCATGAATTTATGTCAATAAGTTTGATTATTAACTGTAGATTATAAATCAAATTTTAAACTATACATTACTCAATTTGTTAAAAGTAAATATTAAAAAACACAAATAAACACCGATTTTTTTTGTTTGTCATGTGGTATGTTGAATGCAGCACTGGTTCCAATTAGATGTTTGTGAAGTCAAAATACTAAGTCTATAGTTTTATACGAATTAGAAACTCAAATTACAGATATTGACAAGCTTGAATATAAAATAAGAAGGTCTTATCTTTTTTATTTGCTAAGATATTGCTCACGTAATATATCACAGTGGCACCCCACTCACCTATTTCCATTTTTGGAAATGCTCCCTTATATACACTTACTTCTATATATATATATATATACATGAATAACCAATAGGAAGCTCAGAATGCCCCCTAGTGGTTTTCTAAGCCTTTCTAATGTACCTAGTGTCATTTCTTTTTTTTAAGTCAAGATTTCAATGAGGTAAGTTGTCTTTAGTCTGCTCAAAATTTCATATTTATTTAGACCCAAATATGGCTTAGTTACTATGTTTGATAAATTATAGTAGAATTCTGTGGTATTGATGTAGTAATTTATGATTTTTTAGTTATTCAAAAGTATATATATAAAACCTAAAAAAATATTTAGTTTCATGTCTTCCGCTTGAAAAACTTTTAAAGGCTTAGCAACCTACATCAAGCAGCATCTGAGTACAAAAGTCTTAACTAGAAGAGA
>NW_013771402.1:0-773 GCF_000517525.1 Limulus polyphemus
GGTAGAGTATTTACTGCACCAGGGATAGGGTACAGTTTGTAGAGTATTTACTACACCATAGATAAGGTACACTATATAAAGTATTTACTGCACCAGGGATAGGGTACACTATGTAGAGTATTTACTGCCCCAGAGATAAGGTACAGTATGTAGAGTAATTATTCTGCACCTAGGATAGGGTACAGTATGTAGAGTATTCACTGCACCAGGGACAGGTACAATATGTAGAGTAGTTACTACACCAAGGATAGGGTACACTATGTAGAGTATTTACTGCACCAGTGATAAGGTACTGTATGTAGAGTATTTACTGCACCATGGATATGTACAATATGTAGAGTATTTACTACACCAGGAATAGGGTACACCATGTATAGTATTTACTATACAAGGGATAGGGTACAGTATGTAGAGTATTTTCTGCACCAGAGATAAGGTAAAGTATGTAGAGTATTTACTGCACCAGGTATAGGGTACAGTTTTTAGAGAATTTACTGCACCAGGGATAGGGTACAGTATGTAGAGTATTAACTGCACCAGGAATATGCACAATATGTAGAGTATTTACTACACCAGGAATAGGGTACACCATGTATAATATTTACTACACAAGGGATAGGGTAAAGTATTTACTGCACCAGGGATATGTACAGTATGTAGAGTATTTACTACACCAGGGATAGTGTACACTATGTAGAGTATTTAATGCACCTGGATAGGGTACAATATGTAGAGTATTTACTGCACCTGGATAAGTTACAGTATGTAGAGTA
>NW_013771403.1:0-1012 GCF_000517525.1 Limulus polyphemus
GAATGGGTAATGAAAAAAAACTTTAATATAAGTTTAATATAACAGCAAATGTACAACGTTTCGACAAGGCTTTGTCATCATCAGGTAGAAGTAGTTTACACTGACACAGATATATATATATATACAGTATGGAACAAAGAGGTCACATGACCGGATCGAATTTGAAAACGAGTAAGAAGTCAAGAACTATCACAGATTAAAATAAAAAAATTGAAAGGGTCAATAAATTATAATATCATTGAAAGAGTCAATAAATTATAAAATCATTGAAAGAGTCAATAAATTATAATATCATTAAAAGAGTCAATAAATTATAATATCATTGAAAGAGTCAATAAATTATAATATCATTGAAAGAGTCAATAAATTATAATATCATTGAAAGAGTCAATATTAAAAATATCGGTTTGTTAGTCACTTGAGTTGAATTTCAAGTAAAAACTGATATGAACAAATGAATAAAAATTAAAACCTTTCCACAAAACGTCTAAAAATCATTCACCCTTTTGCAACAAAAGACTGAAAACTTTTTGCGTATTTATGTTGTGCGTAGGTTTCAGTTTTGTTTTAATAACGATGAGATTGCTGAACACAGAGCTAAGAATTGAAATCAATAGCTCAACACATGTTTACAGGAGTTCGAAACCGTCACAAACACACATACATCGACGAGAAAACATCTTTCGTAACTTGTCATTTATGTTATATTTCGCTTATTTGGATAATTTTGTTGTAAAAACGCGCTCCGCAGTTCTGGGCCGTGGGTGCACTTCTTTTCAGAAGGTTTTGCCTGAAGCCAGACAGGTCTTATTGTAATAGGATCTAACCTCAAGTCAGACAGGTCTTATTGTAATAGGATCTAACCTCAAGTCAGACAGGTCTTATTGTAATATGATGTAACCTAAAACCAGACAGGTCTTATTGTAATAGGATCTAACCTCAAGTCAGACAGGTCTTATTGTAATAGGAACTAACCTCAAGCCAGACAGGTCTTATTGTAATATGATGTAAC
>NW_013771404.1:0-792 GCF_000517525.1 Limulus polyphemus
GACAAGTGTAGTACTGGTGATATGAACATGTACTAGACAAGTGTAGTACTGGTGATATGAACATGTATTAGACAAGTGTAGTACTGGTGATATGAACATGTATTAGACAAGTGTAGTACTGGTGATATGAACATGTATTAGACAAGTGTAGTACTGGTGATATGAACATGTATTAGACAAGTGTAGTACTGGTGATATGAGCATGTAATAGACAAGTGTAGTACTGGTGATATGAACATGTACTAGACAAGTGTAGTACTGGTGATATGAGCATGTAATAGACAAGTGTAGTACTGGTGATATGAACATGTATTAGACAAGTGTAGTACTGGTGATATGAACATGTATTAGACAAGTGTAGTACTGCTGATATGAACATGTATTAGACAAGTGTAGTACTGGTGATATGAACATGTATTAGACAAGTGTAGTACTGGTGATATGAGCATGTATTAGACAAGTGTAGTACTGCTGATATGAACATGTATTAGACAAGTGTAGTACTGGTGATATGAGCATGTAATAGACAATAAGACAGATAGATTGATCGATATTATGTCAGACAGATAGGTTGATGGGTATTATGTCAGACAGATAGGTTGATGGGTACTGTGTCAGACAGATAGGTTGATGGGTACTGTGTCAGATAGATAGGTTGATGGGTACTGTGTCAGATAGATAGGTGGATAGGTATTATGTCATACAGATAGGTGGATAGGTATTGTGTCATACAGATAGGTGGATAGGTATTATGTCAGACAGATAGGTTGATAGGTATTATGTCAGACAGAT
>NW_013771405.1:0-886 GCF_000517525.1 Limulus polyphemus
AGTTTTAGTAAATTTCATGTTTTGTTTTTGTTCTGTTTTGTGTGGGTGTGAGGTTCCCATATTTGTTCACAAACGAAACTAATTACTTTCGATACAAAATTATATATTTTTTCTTGTTTTCGAAAACAGTTTATTTATTATTTTGTATGACTGTCTCTAAGTAGCTTCATTCACTGTTCACAAGATATAATTACAGCCCCTCAGTGACACAGCGATATGTCTGCGGACCTACAACGCTAGAAACCGGGTTTCGATACCCGTGGTGGGCAATACACAGATAGTCCATTGGGTAGCTTAACTTCAAAACAAACAAATACTTACATTACATTAACGTGTTCTGATTTCATTCAGATTTTTTCACGCAAATAAGTTTGACGTTATTAGTACTGTAATAAACCAACAAGGCCTATATTCATTAGTACTGTACCACACCAACAAGTCCTATCTTCATTAGTATTGTTCTACACTAACAAGCCCTATCTTCATTAATATTGTACTACACCAAGTCCTATCTTCATTAATAATGTGCCACACCAACAAGTCCTATCTTTATTAGTACTGTACACCAACAAGTCCTATCTTCATTAGTACTGTTCTACACCAACAAGTCGTATCTTCATTAATATTGTACTACACCAAGTCCTATCTTCATTAGTACTGTTCTACACCAACAAGTCCAATCTTTATTAGTACTGTACAACACCAACAAGTCCTATCTTCATTAGTAGAGTACCACACCAACAAGCCCAATCTCAATTAATACTGTACCAACCAAACAAGTCCTATTTTCAGTAGTAGTGTACTACACCAACAAGTCCTATCTTCATTAGTACAGTACCACACCAACAAGCCCAATCTTAATTAATACTGTACTACACCAACAAGT
>NW_013771406.1:0-773 GCF_000517525.1 Limulus polyphemus
TAGAGACCTGCAAAACATTTGCGGTCAAACTAGTATTTTTATTGCAACAATACTTCTTTAAGGGCATGACTCCGCGCCCTTATATAAAAGTCGACTCTAACTAAAACTGTGTTACAAATAGTATTAAGTACCATATGTAATATACCATACATATTTTAATAAAGCATTAAATGATTTAAGATAAGATAGTTTTTTATTACAGTTCAAATGCCCTGAAGGTCTCCAAAAGTTAGTAAAAATCATGATTGTACTTCCATTGCCATCTCTAAAACGACTTGGTGTACAGCCATAATATTTAGCATACAGCTTCTTTATGAATAAGTCCATGAGTTTAATATAATAGAACTGGTATATCACCAAATTTTATATTTCGTTTTGCAAAATACCTTTTTTTTAAAATCATAATACAAAAGAATTCTAATGGCAGACACTGAAATCTATAAGTCGACATTGTTGGTAAAGAGATAAATTAACACTGTAACTTGTGTATGTTTCTTAAGACCTTTAGTTTAATTAGAGCTATACTTTACCCTAACTAATACTATCAATAAGTTAATTTTATAATGTTATTCTACGACCTAACTTTATACCTTTTTAAAACTTTGATAAACTTTTGATATGTTGTTGTACAAAATATATACTAAAGCATATTTGGTAAGAGTTCCATATGGCACCCCCACTCAAGTGGTGCATGTACAAACCTAATAGAGAATCGGTGGTGGTGTGTCAAAAGATAACTACCAACTACACATACCAGGGTAAAGACATTTGAC
>NW_013771407.1:0-771 GCF_000517525.1 Limulus polyphemus
TTTAATGGTGCTATCTATTTTGTATTTGTTGTAGTATTTAATGACGAAATTGACAATTAATGATTATTGTGCCATTTTTTGTAATAAACATACAACAATATAAGCACAATAGAAATTAAATGATGAAATGAAAATGTGTTATAATGGTGCGTAGAAAGAACAACAATGAAATGGACCTACAATATTATTGACTATTTTCAAATAGTAACTATGGAGACGAGGTAATAAAATAGAAATGAAGTCGAGAACAACAACAAAATTTTATAAACGAAACCTCTCGCCGAGCATTGGCTGTTATATTATTTCCCTGTCAATGTTCCAATCTTCATTAAAATGAGTAAAATGACAAAAACAAGATCTTGAAGAATTGAAGCAAAGGGAAATTTTTGAGGAAATTTCATCCATTGCTTCTATGAATTTGAATAATATAAAAGTAATTAACTAAGATATAATTGAAAATGAAGACTTTAAGAGTTAAATGAGAGTACACAAGTAGAAGGACATATAACAAGTCAACAAGTCGAAGAACATATAAAAAACTAAAGAGGACAAGGAGATGCCTGTGTATTATAAAAAATAAGCCTTGAGAAATAAGTAATCAAGAACGAGGTTAGAACTTCAGTAAGTAATAGCACAGCACGTGCATAAACTTTGAAACAAGCATAGAAGTTTAGTGACTGAAGGTCACTGTAGAGACAGTTAACAACTTCTTTAGTTCTAAACATGTTTTGCAGATGAAACGCCAATGTACAAGGCCAAGAAGAGGATGTT
>NW_013771408.1:0-768 GCF_000517525.1 Limulus polyphemus
AAAGAAGCTTCTGCTGGTCTGATTTCTTGTTTTTTTCTAGGTTCTGTTATAAATCTTGAAATGAATTTCTGATATGTTTGAGTATGTTAATGTTATGTTGGATGATGTGGTTATTGAATTTGTATGTATTTTCGGAACATTGCTGACACTTTTATAAATCAACTAAATGCAAATAGTCTTTTAGTAGAGTCATCTTCCTTTGTTTACCTTGCTTCTGCCTTGCATGGATTATATTTCTCATTTTGAGACTTTCTTCCTCAAAATAATTATGAGTTATCAGCTACTCTTGATCTTCTGCTTTTGTTAGTCAGGATAAATGTTCTCACTAATATAGTCTATATTACCATATGGCTCTTATGTTTTTGAACACATTGCTAATTAAGCTTTATGACAAGATATTTGCTCCCGTCCTTTCCACTTCACCAAAAGAGCTTATTCCTATCATTATTTCTGTTTGCAGGATTTCACCTACACTAGTCTATGTCCAGGAGAAGTATGCCAGCAAAAGATGATTAGGTTTTTATTATTTTGACATTCTTCTGGAATTCATTACTTTGATGTAACCATCAGTTAATGTACATACTCCTGCCTTGCCTTCCTCATCTATTGATGTGATCATCAGTTAATGTACATACTCTTCACTTGCCTTCTTCATCTATTGATGTGACCATCAGTTAATGTACATACTCTTCCTTGCCTTCTTCATCTATTGATGTGACTGTCAGTTAATGTACATACTCCTGCCTTGCCTCCCTCATCTATTGATGT
>NW_013771409.1:0-1187 GCF_000517525.1 Limulus polyphemus
AGACAAAATAGCTTAATAAGCCAAAGTAAAGACGTAGTGTGGGATCACCTAGCCTAGATCCAAGTGCATAAAATTTGTCATGAAAGTAAAAATATCGATTAAATTCTGAATTAAGCTATTTTATGTTATATCACAAACGTTTTTAATAATAAAAAACCTCTTTACGTAATTGGAGACCCTAAATTAAGAAATCGACAAATATTTTTCCAGTTTTGTTGTCTATACATTTCATTTTATACTTTCAGTACATAGAGTAATAACAATATTATGTTATATTGATACTAGAGATAAACGACCTTATAACACCAAAATGTTGTTTTTATTTAATTAGACAATCAACGTTTCGTTTTACAGTTTTTTCAGGAGCGTTCACTAAAACACAAACCGAAGCTAACAGTACAAAGCTGCGTTCTAGTATTCTTCCAAACACCAATATGCACTACAGAAATTGAATATTATGTTATACTTTTGCTACTAAGCAACATGACATAAAGGTTATTTTCGAAAACTAAAAGTTTTATTTAAAAACAACAATTATTTTATACACAATTCAATAAAATGAGATTGTTTCCAGTCTCCAAATTATTAAAATAAAATATAAAAATAATAACTTACTGTACAAGGTTAAAAAGTGGTAAAATCCCTGACGTGACTGGAAACAATCTCATACACTCTACATGTTTCGACGTATATCTTGCTTCATCCTCAGGAATGTAATGTTTTGCAAAATAACCTTATAATGGCTGGAGACGGCTTGAATGGGTAATGAAGAAAAACCAGCCATTATTAGTCTCAAAGTGAGTTCCTCGTCATCGAATTTGAAAATAACACTTATTTATACAGTTATCAAAACACCAATTTACTTATTAAAGAATTTCACGCCACCTGCTGACAACATTTCCATAACCCTTATTCAATAATTTAAATTTACTTTTTTTACATTAAATTATCTCAATAGATTCATGTATATCCATACCAATTACATTTCCAGGTTGTGCTAAAATAATATTTTTTCCCATTGAATTGTGTGATTAGTTTAACTAACATGTTCTGCTAAAGGTGAAATAGTAATATTATTATTTTTAACATTTATTTTATGTTCATTCAGCCTGAAATATAAATTTCTTCTAGTTTGTCCTATATAAAACTTTTTTTACTATTCACATAATATTTTATTATATGCCAAA
>NW_013771410.1:0-775 GCF_000517525.1 Limulus polyphemus
GTTAAACCCTCTTTTCTTCTACCTTGCCTCATTAAAGAGATTGCACATGCACGTAGATAAGTAATACCCAGCTGCATACCCTCAGGGTCAATTTAGTATGAGTACAAAATTTCAGGTTTCTAGGCTCTTTTCTCTTGGAGTTGTGGTGGTCAAACAGAGATACGTCCTTTTATATTATAAACGTAAATATTTATCTAACAACGTCATGATTCTACTTTTAGATTAGATATTGAAGTGTTAATTATCAAATTTACATTGAAAGTACCAAAACAAGCATTATTTGCAAATATAGTAGCATTTGGTATTCAAAATTAAATTTTCTTTCTCCCTTTCATTTTCTTTATATCAAATTTTTATGAATTGACTTGAAATGAATATTATTAGCATTAAAGTTATTACTTGAAACTACATCCAAAACTGATAGAATGTGATTTATTCCATGAGTTAATTTATTTACGAATTGGAAAATAATTATGGCCTATGTTAATATTTGGGTTTGTGAGAAATGCATTTTATAGTTTTAAAGATTTGAGCCCAACTTCTCTAAGGTTACAACACCATTATCAATAAATTACTACCAATTACTACAAATTAATTGAACGATTATATGTATACATAAAATTTAGAAATTTTTATTTCTGTCTTTTTTTTACTTAAGTACAGTTTCATTTTAGCTTTTAAAGGGAAATTTTAATTAATATTAGGCCTATTTAGGGTAAACGCTACAATTTAATGATGTAAAAATGTATTTATATGCAAATTACATGAATTTCCA
>NW_013771411.1:0-773 GCF_000517525.1 Limulus polyphemus
AGTTTATTTTGGAATGACAAATAGCAAGACTTGCATTGGCTACTAAGAAAGTTAGTAGCCGGTAGTCAACGGGTTAAATATATATTTTTTAATTATGTATACAACAAATTGCAGGTGGATCAATGATTTTGTTGGTTACAACGTTTCTAATGAGATGTAAATCAAACACATGAAAATCGCAGATTCCCCATTAGTAGTTAATGTGAGGATTGGAACCCTTGTGTATTTTACATAAAGAAACGAGTGATTTAACTGATCCATTGCTAGTTCTTTACACTGAGGAAAACATAAGATTAATCAATATGATTCAATGGTATAAAAATAAGTTAAAACTAAGTTAGTAATTTTGGATTTAATCCACACTTGATGCTAAAAATAGGAATTTTTTCCTTAAAGAAAATATATATATGTGTGTGTGTGTGTATTTGTAATATTATTAGAGATTTCGCTACATTTAACAGTCTTAAAAGCACCGTGACTTGGACAATTTGAGTCAATACGTCATCATGAAAAGGCATTATCTCTCACCTTTCTCCGTTCATCTATTTCAACTTCACACTCAGTAATACAGTCACAGAAAGGTTTTCCTTTATCATCTATGGCGCAAGTACGGCCAATCTCACAGTAGTGCTGAGCACAAGGATCTACAGACGATCATAACAAGATTTATATTAGATGTGAAAATCAAGTGTTATACATCACAACATCATGGTTCATAGAGTGTGAAAATCATGTGATATTCATCACACAATTATGGTTTATAGATCGTGAAA
>NW_013771412.1:0-773 GCF_000517525.1 Limulus polyphemus
CTTTGGTTTTATTTATTCTTGAAACAGAACACTTTCGGGGACCCTGCACAATTACATCTTGTATTATCGAATATATTGTGCAAGTCACATTATCAACTTGTTAACGAATCAAAAAGTTTCCCTTTTTCATCCCACATAGGCAGGCAGTAATATGCGTTCTCTCATCCACATGGTTTTGCAAATAGTCATAATTCTAAACATTCTTCAAAATTTAAATATTTTGTTCCGCGCGTTATACACGTAAATGGTTGTAACTGTTTATTTAATATAATTAACAAAAATATTTCGTTTCTGTCATAAGGAAGTTAAAACAGAAGTTTTCAATTGAAATATCTGAGTGAGTTAGATTTATTTAAGCAGTTCTTGACGATTTTATTCTAATTGTTTATAAATATTTATTAAACTTCCACTACAATTGGTAATAGTGGATGGATGAATGATTTTATAGACTTAAACTTTATTTTATGGTGAAATTTAATGGTTCTAAATGTAACATTCTATGGTCTGAAATTTGTGCTAAACTTACACCAGCAATACAGTCACTACAAAAACCTTATTTTTAGTAAAACATTTTATTGACTTAAGAAATTGATTTAATAAAGTAATGTTACGACAGCGGAAGTCACGTGACTCTGGTAACACGCATGATATTCTAGAAGGATCGGGGAACATCACAAATAATCCAGTATGTGCTAGGCGTCCTCTACTCCTGTATATAAGTACGCCGGATAACGTGATAAATTAATCGGAATTAGTAATTAGCAGGCAGGCAG
>NW_013771413.1:0-773 GCF_000517525.1 Limulus polyphemus
GATAGGCATGAGTCAAGATCTGGAAGAATAGTGTAGGACCTGCAGTACATGTTGTGCTAAAAGGGGACCCAAGCAAAAGGGTCGTGCTCCAATGAAGTTATATCAAGTTGGTGCACCAATGGAAAGAGTAGCCATTAACACTGCTGGCTCTTTACCCCAAACTCGTGCTGGAAACAGGTGCATTTGTGTGGTGATGGATTATTTCACCAAGTGGCCTGCAGCATATTCAATACCAAATCAGGAAGCTACAACTGTAGCTTCGGCTATTAGTAATTTCTTCTTCAGGTTTGGTATGCCATACGAACTGCATTCAGATCAAGGCCGTAACTTTGAATCAGCTATGTTCCATGAATGCTGCAAGTTGTTTTGCATACGAAAGATCAGGACAACGCCACTTCACCCACAGTATTATTGGATGGTATAAAAGTACAACTGGACACTGGGACAGGAATTGACAAAGTTTTGTAATAGCCGCCAAGATGAGTGGGATGTTTTACTCCTTCCAATGTTGATGGCTGATAGAACAGCAGAGCATGAAGCCACTAGATACACTCCAGCAAAGATGATGTTTGGTCGGGAACTCCGGTTTCCAATGGTCCTCATAACAGGACACCCACCTTACGAAGAGTTGCCTGAAAATATGCCAGAGTTCGTGAAAGTGTTATCTGAAAGGATGAATGATATTCATCATCAAGTGCATTCAAACTTAAAAATGTCTGCTGATTCCATGAAGCTATGTTATGATAAGAAATCTATTGGAGTCAGATTTGTAC
>NW_013771414.1:0-1968 GCF_000517525.1 Limulus polyphemus
AAGAGGTTTAGGTCTCAAGTTTCTTTCCTCTTGGAGCTATTGGTCACACAGACAGACGGGTTCTTTTATGATATATATATATTTGTTGTTGTTATGACGACAAGGACCTGCAGAGAAATAGTCAGCGCTTAGCAATTACATGTTATTATTTGGGCTAGCCGTCCCTAATTTAGTAGTGAAAGACTAGAGGGAAGACAGCTAGTCATCACCACCCACTGCCAACTCATGTGCTACTATTTAATAAACTAATATTGGGATTCGCCATCACATTATAACGTCCTTACTAAAAGGGCAATCATGTTTGGTGGGACGGGGATTTGAATTCGCGACCGTCATATTGCGAATCAAGTGCCTTAACCACCTGGCCTGGTGAATAAGGCGCTCGACTCGCAATAAGGGGTTCGCCGATTCGAATTTCCCTCACCAAACATACTCATCGTTTAAGCTCTGGGGGCGTTATAATGTTGTGGCTAATCCCACTGTTCATTGGTAAAAGAGTAGCCCAAGAGAAGATGGTGTTGACTAGCTGCTCTTTCTCTAGTAAATCACTGCTAAAGTAAGGATGGCTATCTCAGAAAACTCTCTTGTAGCTTTTCTCGAAATTTAAAACAAAGCAAACCATAACTACTCATCATACAAATTAGTATAGAGAGTGGATGTCATGAACACATTGTCAATTTGTCCAATCACACTGAATGCATAAGATTTCCTTACTTTTATATTATGATATAAATAAGACTAATTTACGTTTGTCGTTTCAGTCATTGAATTCAATTTTGTTTATATATATATTCTGGAAACTTTCCAAATGAAGAGGCGATTATTGAGCATCTTAGATTCAATCACTTTGGTGAGTGTCCAACAGGTTTTGTTCAGAGAAATTTATAATCTGACCAATCATATGATTAAACACGGCGATATTTCCTAATTGTTATTACATTAGGCTGTTGATATTCTGAGGAAAGATATCGTATTTTTCAAATTAGGATCTCTCTGGACGATGAAAAATGCGACAGATATTCTTCGTCCAAAGATAATGATTCTGTATAATCACTTGATTTATAATTAAAGGTCTTTTTCAGGACCATCAAATTATGATAGTGAAAATGTCATGAATGTACATTTTGTGTTTTGTATCGTTACGTACAGTGAAAGAATAGATAAATTCGTTTTTACAGATTATTAAGTTCAGTGACATACAAAATCCATTCTCCATTAATTACCCAAGATAAATTGTATATTCAATATTAAGTCTAACAATTTAAGTTTTTTAGTTCACCAAAGCATCAGGTAATCAATACGTTTCCCAGACAAACGTACCTAGTTTATAACTGGAAAAAGGTTCTATACAATTCTTGTATTTTGCAGAGTTCAATAGCAAATAAGTACTGTATCAATTTTGCTATAGAGAGTTGACAATTATAATGTGTCGTACTATGGAAGATTGTAAAGAGAAATTTGTAAATAGTTGTTTTTATCAATAAAAAGTACTTGACAAAATATCTCAATTTTATTGTTGATACTGTTCTCATAATAAAAGAAATGGTCTACAAGAAATGATACATTTTTCCTTCACATTTTATGAATGGCATTTATCATTACAGAATATACTTTACAGGGTTATAATTTATGAGTGTACATAAAGTAAGGTTTTCAAAATTTGAAATATCAACAAATATTTAAACTAACATATGTTTAAATAATGATAAGGTGTACTACTACTACTAAAGCAAAATTATAATATAATATTTTGAATTTATGTAGATTTGAACAATTTATGTTAAAACATTTTCGATATTATGTTTGTTTGTTTGTAATTAAGGAGAAAGCTACACAATGGGCTATCTCTGCTCTGCCCACCACGGGTATCGAAATCCGGATTCCACTATTGTAAGTCCGTAGACATACCGTTGTGCCACTGATATTATGTGCAATGTAGTTCAAATGTCTTTTTAACTTTTATTTTAA
>NW_013771415.1:0-772 GCF_000517525.1 Limulus polyphemus
CATGTATGGCAGGGAGGGATTTGGAAGCTTTAAAAGTGAAGATGAGGCCAATTTTTCTTTCAATGTCTTGAAAGCATGCTGGCAAGAAACTGTCCATTCGAACTTTTGGCCTTTTATGGTCAAATCATATAGTGGAGCAGCTATAGTTGCAAAGTCCTTCACAAACTTCCGGTAATCGGTACTGAGTCCCAAGAAACTTCTTAACTCTCTCACATTGTCTGGTGTTGGCTAATTGTGCATTGCTTTCACCTTGTCAGGATCAGTTCGCACACTATGCTTAGTTACAATGTGGCCCAAGTAAGGCACCTCTTTCTGGAACAAGTGGCATTTCTTGGGATGGAGTTTGAGGTTTGCTGCTTTCAAACGCTTAAATACTTCCTTTTGCTGGGAGATTTCCTCATCAAACGTTGCAAAAATAATGACATCATCCAGGTACACTAGGGCTATCCTCTATTGTAGGCTTTCCAGTACTCTTTCAATCAGCCTCTCAAATGTTGCTGAAGTATTGATAAGCCCGAATGGTATCACACAGTATTGCCTGAGACCTTGGCCATAACTAAATGCAGTCTTAGGTTCATCCGCTTCAGCCATCTTCACTTGATGGAAACCTGACTTTAAGTCCAGAGTTGAAAACCACCTGGCTCCACTTAGGGCATTAAGAGTATCATCCATTCTTGGCAGTGGATATGAGTCTTTTTCAGTTATACCGTTAAGAGCTCTGAAGTCCACACAGCAACGTTGGGTCCCATCCTTCTTCTGGACTAATACAACG
>NW_013771416.1:0-773 GCF_000517525.1 Limulus polyphemus
CCTGTAGGCTCAGCTCTTCTATTGGTGATGAGTCCCTTAACTTTGTAGTTGCTTGTACAAGTGCATTCAAGATTGTCTTGTCATTGACACAAGAAGTTCCACATGTCAGATGTGTTAGCTGACAATGAATTCTCATCCTTGGGCTCAGTTATATTGAATATTCAGCCAAAAAGAACCCTGAGTATTTTATTTTTGTCATATACACCTTCCATTATCAAGCTTTCTGGAATTAGATAAAAATTAGTGACTGCCTGAGGAACAAGATAATCAGAATGAACTAATTAGTTAGAGCATAAGTTCCTGTTCAGCAAGAGCTGAGCTACTTTTATGAGCTTGAAACCACACCCCGAACTAATTTAAGACAAATACAATCCAAAAGGTGAGAGCTGTAGATAAGAAATAGAACCATTTCACCCAACATAAAGCATTGTGATAAAACTGAACACACTTCCTCATACCTGGTTTGGATTATTTATTGTTTTAAGGCAAAGCCACACTGCTGTGTCTACCACGGGGAACTGAACCCTAATTTTAACATTGTAATTCCACAAACTTACCACTGTCCCACAGGAGTTTTCTTGTTACCATTATGAATATAATATAATAAACAAAACGTGGATTTTCAAGACTCACAGCCAAAGGTATTTGAAATTATAGCCATATGTCAAGACAAAACGGCTGTTTTTATAAGAAAAGAAGCTGTGATCACAATCAAGCTATTTCAGTCAAATCCTATCATATCTCTTGGTACAGGTTCAATGGACAATTGTGCC
>NW_013771417.1:0-774 GCF_000517525.1 Limulus polyphemus
TATAAATAGAAATTATTAATCGGAATTAGAATTGCAGACAGGCAAGAGACAGTAGACGGACAACTGAGGCAAGCGCGGTAGTAAAGTGCGTGAATCGTGGTGAATTATAGCGTGTGTTTAACTTAAAGTGACTGTGGAAATTAAGTGTATTGCAAAGTTGAATTGAGAAAGAATAAGCTAGTTTTATTTCATAAAAGAACTTGTATCGCTGAAGTTTCTCGGAAAGAATTTTTACGGAAAATTAACAAATGACCTGAGACAGAATTGGTGTCAGAAGTGGGGTTGAAAAAAAAAAAGAAGATGGAAACGAGAAGTGGCAAATCAAACTACAGCTTAGCAGATTTGATGGCAGCAATACAAGAACAGCAATAGAAATAAGAAGAACGAGAAAAGAAACAAAAAGAGAGATTACAGCAGTTGTTGGAGGAAAAAGAAAAGAAACAAGAAGAGAGATTACAGCAGTGGAAAGAAAACCTGCAACAATTTCTGCACGAACAGCAAAATAAACAAGAAGAGAGATTACAGCAGTGGCAACTGGAACAAGAAAGGAAACAGGAAGAAAGTCTCCAACAGTTGCAGGGAAGTCAGCAGCAACTACTGGAAAGTCAACAACAGTACCAAGAAGTACAAATGGAACAAATTAGCAAATTTCAAAGTGAATTAAATACATTAAAGGGTGAGTTACTGTCTTTTACACTAAGGAGGATATATTAGCCATCGGCCTAATCAGCCTCAGGCAATGGGAAGCCCCTTCTAGACCCTGCAGCTAAACCG
>NW_013771418.1:0-771 GCF_000517525.1 Limulus polyphemus
GGAAGAATGGTGTAGAACGTTCAGTACATGTTGTGCTAAAAGGGGACCCAAGCATAAGGGACGTGCTCCAATGAAGTTATATCAATTCGGTGCACCAATGGAAAGAGTAGCCGTCGACATTGCTGGTCCTCTGCCCCAGACTCATGCTGGAAACAAGTATATTTGTGTGGTGATGGATTATTTCACCAAGTGGCCGGAGGCACATGCGATACCAAATCAGGAAGATACAACTGTAGCTTCGGCTATTAGTGATTTCTTCTTCATATTTGGTATGCCATATGAACTGCATTCAGATCAAGGCCGTAACTTTGAATCAACTGTGTTCCAAGAATGCTGCAAGTTGTTTAGCATCCGAACGACCAGGACAACGCCACTTCACCCACAGTCTGATGGGATGGTAGAAAAGTACAACTGGACACTGGGACAGGAATTGGCAAAGTTTTGTAATAGCCGCCAAGATGACTGGGATGTTTTACTCCCTCCACTATTGATGGCCTATAGGACAGCAGAGCATGAAACCACTAGATACACTCCAGCAAAGTTGATGTTTGGTCGGGAACTTTGGTTGCCAGTGGATCTGTTAATAGGACGCCCACCTTATGAAGAATTGCCTGAGAATGTGTCGGAGTTTATGAAAGTGTTATCGGAAAGAATGGATGATATCCACCATCAAGTGCGTTCAAACTTGAAAACGTCTGCTGATTCGATGAAGTTAACTTATGATAAGAGATCTACTGAAGTCAACTTTGTACCAGGAGACAAGGTATGGTT
>NW_013771419.1:0-774 GCF_000517525.1 Limulus polyphemus
TCAGCAAGCACTCTGTGGGAAAGACTTAGATATTTCTTGCGTACTGAAACCAGTCGTTTCTGCAGTGAACTTCATTCGGGGTCATGCACTTAATCACTGCCAGTTACAGGCTTTTCTTGAAGAAATTGATTCTGAATTCTGTGACTTGCCTTATCACACAGCAGTGAGGTGGTTCAGCTGTGGTAAAGTCCTGTTTTGTTTTTATAAGCTCTGAAGAGAAATAGATATTTTTCTCAACGAAAAGGATAGAGCTGATCCACTTCTGTCAGATCCTACCTGGCTGTCAAAGTTGTCATTTTTGGTTGACATCACATCCCACATGAATGAATTGAACTTGAAACTTCAGGGAAAGGATAACCTTATCTGTGATCTGCACAGAATCATCAAAGGATTTTGGAGAAAGCTATCATTGTTTGAAGCACAACTGGAAGGAGGAAACTTCTCTCATTTTCGGTGTTTCAAAGAGTTTTGCGCTGTAATTATAGAAAATGTCAACTTCGAGTTTCCAAAGAAGATTATTAGTGACTTAAATAAGCATTTTTTGGAGAGATTTTCAGATCCCGACAGAATTGAGAGTGACATTCTTCTGTTCCAGAATCCATTTGATTGTAACCTTGATGACGTGCCAGTCGAACTACAGTTGGAGCTCATTGATTTGCAAGCAAATGAGTTGTTGAAAGAGAAGCGCAAAGTAGGAAAACTTGTTGAATTTTATCGCTGCTTACCTGATGATGAGTTTTCAAAGTTGAAGAAATTTGCCTCTGATATCGCATC
>NW_013771420.1:0-772 GCF_000517525.1 Limulus polyphemus
TCGTTTCGGAGTTCGGACTACGTTATGCCCATGGCTACCGACACCCTTATATATATATACCTGATTGGGACCGTAGCTGCACGAGAGATTCTTATCTCTATTTGCCAGAAGCGACAGAGTGGCGTAACACGAAGCAACAAATTCGGGGAATTTTTTAAGTTTTTTCTCAGAGAATGATCCGAAAAAAGCTCAGCATTATGCAAATCGAATCTTCTTAAAAAGATCCCCACCTCCTAAGCAATAAACGGTATTTCAGCGGTGTAATGAACTTGTGAGATGTCACGTGACAGTTTTATAACCCTAATCCTTGGGTGGTTGTTCGATAGAAACTCAAATGAAATCTTCTTGGAAAACTAACTTTTTATCAGGTTTTATTAATCTGAAGGATTATTTTGTTATTGAATGTGCAGCTTATATTTATATATATATAAGGAAATAATTTATGGCTACGTGTTTAATAATATTTTTTTCTAGCTATAGGTATTTTTAATAAGCTAATTGTCATATGATTGCATTATGAGTTAAATTTCGTTATATCAATATTCCACAGACATTTATTAACAACATTAAGCTAATGTTACTGATATGCTTAAATGACAAATGCAATCAGTTGTAGATTAACGACGACAATGCACAGACAGCTAGATTTTAGCATTTCGAATTTCTTAAAAGATAAACAACGTTGTGTTTTAGGTCTGTATAAACATACGGTGGTCTCTAAAGTATTAAACGGCATTGTGTATAAACATACGGCAGTTTCTAAAGTATTAAA
>NW_013771421.1:0-1820 GCF_000517525.1 Limulus polyphemus
GTATAGTTAGCGAGTTTATAACAAACATACACATCTTTAGCCTTACTTGGTACAACTACTCCATGAACACTTAGGTGTAACACTAGTTAAAGAATTTATAACTACCATACTCATCTTTAGCCTTACTTGGTACAACTACTCCATGAACACTTAGGTGTAACTCTAGTTACAGAATTTATAAGCACCATACTCACCTTGAGCCTTTTTTGGCACAAGTACTCTTTGAACACCTAGGTGTAACTCTAGTTACTGAATATGTAACCCCATACTCATCTTTAGCGTTATTTGGTTCAACTACTCCATGAACACTTAGGTGTAACTCTAGTTACCGAATTTATAACCCCCATACTCATCTTTAGCGTTATTTGGTAGAACAACTCCACGAATACTTAGGTGTAACTCAAGTTACAGAATTTATAAGCACCATACCCATCTTTAGCCTTATTTGGCACAAGTACTCTTTGAACACCTAGGAGTAACTCTATTTACCGAATTTATAACCACCATACTCATCTTTATTCTTACTTGGTACAACTACTCTATGAACACCTAGGTGTAACTATAGTTACCGAATATATATCCACCATACTCATTTTTAGCCTTACTTGGTACAACTACGCCATAAACACCGAGGTGTAACTATAGTTACCGAATTTAAACCATCATACTCATGTTTAACCTTCCTTGGTACAACTACTCCATGAACACGTAGGTGTAACTCTAGTTTCCGAATTTATAACCACCATACTCATCTTTAGCATTACTTGGTATAACTACTCCATGAACACCTAGGTGTAACTCTAGTTACCGAATGTGTAACCCCATACTCATCTTTAGCGTTATTTGGTTCAACAACTCCAGGAACACGTAGGTGTTATTCTAGTTACCGAATTTATAACCACCATACTCATCTTTTGCCTTACTTGGTACAACTACTCCATGAACACATAGGTGTAACTCTAGTTACCGAATTTATAACCACCATACTCATATTTAGCCTGTCTTGGTACAACTACTCCATGAACACGTAGTTGTAACTCTAGTTACATTATATGTAACCCTATACTGATCTTTAGCGTTATTTGGTACAACAACTCCACGAACACGTAGTTTTATCTCTAGTTACAGAATTTAAAACCACCATACTCATCCTTAGCCTTACTTGGTACAACTACTCCATTAACACTTAGGTGTAACTCTAGTTACCGAATTTATAACCGCCATATTCATCATAACCACCATACTCATCTTTAGCCTTACTTGGTACAACTACTCCATCTATTCCATAAATATCATAGTTACACCTAAGTTACCGAATTTATATCCAACATACTCATCTTTAGCCTTACTTGGTACAACTACTCCACGAACACGTAGGTGAAACTCTAGTTACAGAATTTATAACCACCATACTCATCTTTAGCCTTACTTGGTACAACTACTCCATGAAAACTTAGGTGTAACTCTAGTTACATAATTTATAACTACCATATTCATCTTTAGCCTTACTTGGTACAACAACTCCATAAACACTTAAGTGTAACTCTAGTTACAGAATTTATAACCACCATACTCATTTTAGCCTTACTTGGTACAACTATTCCATAAATATCTAGGTGTAACTATAGTTAGCGAGTTTATATCCAACATACTCATCTTTAGCCTTACTTGGTACAACTACTCCATGAACACCTAGGTGTAACTTTAGTTACAAATTTATAACCACCATACTCATCTTCAGCCTTACAAGGTACAAAAACTCCATAAAAACCTAGGTGTAACTATAGTCACCGAATATATAACCCCATACTCATTTTTAG
>NW_013771422.1:0-803 GCF_000517525.1 Limulus polyphemus
AGTAGCTACTGTTACATTACAATTCATTAAGGTTAGGTAGTAACTAGTATTACCCTACAATTCATTCAGCTTGGATAGTAGCTAGTGTTACCTTACAATTCATTCATCTTGGATAGTAGCTAGTGTTACCTTACAATTCATTCAGCTTGGATAGTAGCTAGTGTTACCTTACAATTCATTCAGCTTGAATAGTAGCTAGTGTTACCTTATAATTCATCCAGATGGGATTGTAGCTAGTATTTCCTTACAATTCATTCAGCTTGGATAGTAGATAGTATTATCATACAATTCATTAAGCTTGGTTAGCAGCTAGTGTTACCTTAAAATTCATTCAGCTTGAATAGTAGCTAGTGTTACCTTACAATTCATTCAGCTTGGATAATAGCTTGTGTTACTTTACAAATCATTCAGTTTGGATAGTAGCTGGTGTTACCTTACAATTCATTCAGCTTGGATAGTAGCTAGTATTCTTTTACAATTCATTCAGCTTGGATAGTAGCTATTGTTACCTTACAATTCATTCAGCATGGATAGTAGCTAGTGTTACCTTACAATTCATTCAGCATGGATAGTGGCTTGTTTTACCTTACAATTCATTCATCTTGGATAGTAGCTAGTGTTACCTTACAATTCATTCAGCTTAGATAGTAGCTAGTGTTACCTTACAATTCATTCAGCTTGGATAGTAGCTAGTGTTACCTTACAATTCATCCAGATAGGTTAGTAGCTAGTATTACCTTAAAATTCATTCAGCTTGGATAGTAGCTAGTATTCCCTTACAATTCATTCAGCTTGGATAGTAG
>NW_013771423.1:0-772 GCF_000517525.1 Limulus polyphemus
CTCGCCGACCACATTTTATCCAGAAAGTCACGTCTGAGAGATGATCCACTATGTCATATGGGCCTTCCCATGGAGAAGACAACTTAGGAGACTTCCCTTTGGTCTTCCTGGGATTATACAACCATACCTTGTCTCCAGGTACAAAACTGACTTCAGTAGATCTCTTATCATAAGTTAACTTCATCGAATCAGCAGACATTTTCAAGTTTGAATGCAATTGATGGTGAATATCGTCCATCCTTTTCGATAACACTTTCACAAACTGTGACACATTCTCAGGCAACTCTTCATAAGGTTGGCGTCCCTTATGCTTGGGTCCCCTTTTAGCACTACATGTACTGCATGTCCTGCACCATTCTTCCACATCTCACCTCATACCTATCCAGTAAAATCTTTGGCGTAGGTGACTCAATGTCTTCTTAATTCCGAGATGTCCTCCTGTTAAACTATCATGGGATTGACGCAGCACAACTTCCCGTAACTTCCTCGGTATAATTGTTTGCCAAGTCGTCACTTTCCCATTTGTAGTTTCCCATCTCCGTACAAGAATACCATTTTCAAGCTTCAACTGGTCCCATTGTGCTCAATAGTGCTTTGTCACAGGGCTTAGACCAGACACCTTCTCCCAAGCAGGGCGCACAACACTTGCTTTTAGAAAATCAATTATTGGCTTCAAATCTTGGTCTTTCTCCTGTTCTGCTTTGATATCTATATTTGGTTCCACTTCATCATCATCAACTCTTTCAATCGACTTGACTTCAGCTTGATGGCA
>NW_013771424.1:0-1093 GCF_000517525.1 Limulus polyphemus
TTTCTCTAACAACTCTCATGTTGATTCGGTCTTTGTTTAACAACTCTCAAGTCGATTCGGTCTTTCTTTAAAAACACTCAAACTGATTCTGTCTTTCTCTAACAACTCCCAAACTGATTCTATCTTTCTCTAACAACTCTCAAGTTTATTCTATCTTTCTTTAACAACTCGAAAGCTGATTTTGTCTTTCTCTAACAACTCCCAAGCTGATTCTATCTTTCTTTAACAACTGTCAAACTGATTCTGTCTTTATCTAACACTCTCAAGCTGATTCTGTGTTTCTTTAACAACTCCCAAGTTGATTCTGTCTATCTCTAACCACTCTCAAGCTGATTCTGTCTTTCTCTAACAACTCCCAAGCTGATTTTATCTTTCTCTAACCACTGTCAAGTTGATTCGGTCTTTCTTTAACAACTCCCAAGATGATTCTATCTTTCTCTAACAACTCCCAAGCTGATTCAGTCTTTCTCTAACCACTCTCAAGCTTATTCTGTCTTTCTTTAAATACCTGCAAGCTGATTCTGTCTTTCTCTAACAATTCTCAAGTTGATTTGGTCTTTCTCTAATAACTCCCATACTGATTCTGTCTTTCTTTGACAACTTTCAAGTTGATTCGGTCTTTCCTTAACAACACTCAAGTTGATTCTGTCTTTATCTAACACTCTCAAGCTGATTCTGTGTTTCTTTAACAACTCCCAAGTTGATTCTGTCTATCTCTAACCACTCTCAAGCTGATTCTGTCTTTCTTTAACAACTCCCAAGCTGATTCTATCTCTCTCTAACAACTCTCATGTTTATTCGGTCTTTCTTTAACAACTCCCAAACTGATTCTGTCTTTCTATAACCACTCTCAAGCTGATTCTGTTTTTCTCTAACAACTCTAAAACTGATTCTATCTTTCTCTAACCACTCCCAAGCTGATTCTGTCTTTCTCTAACCACTCTCAAGCTGATTCCGTCTTTCTTTAACAACTCCAAAGCTGATTCTATCTTTCTCTAACCACTCCCAAGCTGATTCTGTCTTTCTCTAACAACTCACAAGCTGATTCTGTCTTTCTCTAACCACTCTCAAGCTGATTCTGTCGTTCTTTAAC
>NW_013771425.1:0-774 GCF_000517525.1 Limulus polyphemus
ACGTGAGAAGTTCGTTGAGAACTATAGCGTTTGTTACAGAGTAACTGTTGAAATTAAGTGTATCGTAAAGTTGCATTCGGAAAGAATAAACCAGTTTCATTTAAGAAAGGACTTGTGTCGCTAAAGTTTCGTCGGGACGAATTTACGGAAAATTAATTAACAAACGGAGACGTAACAAACTGGTGTCAGAGAGTGGGATAAAAAAATGGAAACGAGAAGCGGCAAATCAAACTACAGCCTAGCAGACTTAATGGCAGCAGAACAAGAACAGCAAAAGAAACAAGAAGAATGAGAAGAGAAATTACAACAGTTGTTAGAGGAAAAAGAAAAGAAACAAGAAGAGAGATTACAGCAGTTGCAAGAAAACCTGCAACAGTGGCAGCTCGAACAGCAAAATAAACAAGAAGATAGATTACAACAGCTATTGGAGGAGAAAGAAAATAAACAAAAAGAGATATTACAACGGCTATTGGAGGAGAAAGAAAATAAACAAGAAGAGAAATTACAGCAGTTGTTGGAGGAAAAAGAAAAAAAACAAGAAGAGGGACTACAGCAGTGGCAACTGGAACAAGAAAGGAAACAAGAAGTACAAACGGAAAACATTAGTAAATTTAAAAGCTAATTAGATACGTTAAAGGACGATTTATTGTCTTTTACACAAGGAGGATACATTAACCATCGACTTATTCAGCCCCAGACAATGGCAAGCCCCCTTCCAGACCCCGCAGCTAAACCCTAATGCAGACATATTCAGTCCCATTAGATGTCACATCC
>NW_013771426.1:0-772 GCF_000517525.1 Limulus polyphemus
GAATCAGCCACTTCACAGTCTGATGGGATGGTAGAAAAGTATAATTGGACACTGGCACAGGAATTGGCAAAGTTTTGCAATAGCCTCCAAGATGACTGGGATGTCTTACTCCCTCCACTGTTGATGGCCTATAGAACAGCAGAGCACGAAGCCACTGGATACACCAGCAAAGTTGATGTTTGGTCGGGAACTTCGGTTGCCAGTGGTTCTGTTAATAGGACGCCCACCTTACGAAGAGTTGCCTGAAAATATGTCAGAGTTCGTAAAAGTGTTATCTGAAAGGATGGATGATATTGATCATCAAGTGCGTTCAAACTTAAAAACGTTCTGCTTATTCCATGAAGCTATGTTATGATAAGAAATATACTGAAGTCAGCTTTGTACCAGGAGACAAGATGTGGTTGTATAATCCCAGGAAGACCAAAGGGAAGTCTCCTAAGTTGTCTTCTCCATGGGAAGGCCCATATGACATAGTGGATCGTCTCTCAGACGTGACTTTCCGAATAAAATGTGGTCGGCGAGGTAAGCCGAAAGTGGTGCGTGCCAACAGGCTTTGACATTATCACGGATCAGGACATTTCAGATGGAACGAAATGAACAACAGAACAAATGACGCTGCTGAAGACGTGTCACCTGAAAATCCCACTGTTGAAGAAGAAACTCTACCTGGTTTTGAGAAGAAAGACAGTGAAGCCTTTAATGAAGTTACTACTACTGATGTGACTGCTACCGATAATTGGACATTACCTGATGGAGCAGATGAATACCACGT
>NW_013771427.1:0-772 GCF_000517525.1 Limulus polyphemus
CACCTAGCTGTTGGGACTTTCAAGATGGGGGTTGGTGGGCGTCGCTCAACACCAACCACTACTGGTCTCCTTGAGGCCGAGTTGTTGGTAGTATTCTTCCTTCACTGGCTCCTCAAATGTCCGTGCTTTCCACAGTTCCAACCATTTTTCTGGATACCAGCCTTTCCTGCTGTGGCACCTCCCCTGTGTTGAAGTTTTCAACACTGAGCTCTCTTGTGTCCAGGTTTGTTACAGTGCCAGCAAAGACCCTCAAACTTCTCTGAAAGCTGACCTTTTCTAGCCTTGAATCCAGATGACTGTACCAACCTCGGTACCTCTGTGCTGGACCTAATGTAGGATTCAAATTCGAGAGCTCCAGCCATTGCATCCTGCATGGTAGAGGGGTGTGCTTGCTTCACTTGTATCTTAAGTTCTGGACTGTCCAAGGCATCTACGAACTGATCCCTCAGCAATAACTTGAGGAGATCGGGTGGTGCAGTTGGGTAGGCCTTGTGTGCCATGCTCTCCAAGTCCTGTGCCAGCTCTTTAGCACGGACTCTCGTCCTGAACCTGGCCCTGTAGACTTCTGACTGGTTTTAGGTTCCATATCTGAGTTCTAGAGCCGACACCAGTGTTCTATAGTTGTGTCTTTCCGCTGCTGTCAACTATCCAAGTATTTCCAGTGGTTGTCCCTTCAAGCTTGTTGCCAGATATACAGCTTTCTGCTCCTCTGTCCTATCCATTCATCTCTGCCAGTAACTCAAACTGTGCTCTATATGCTTCCCACGGTGCC
>NW_013771428.1:0-1811 GCF_000517525.1 Limulus polyphemus
ACCTGTCTTCCTGATTATAATGACAACTGTTCCTAGTAACATTGACTTTTCTCCCTAGTTATAATGAGACATGTTCCTGTTAACATTGACCTTTCTTCCTAATTACAATGAGACATGTTCTTGGTAACATTAACTTGTATTCCTGATTATAATGACACATGCCCCTTTTAACATTGACCTGTCTTCTTGGTTATATTGAGACATGTTCCTGGTAACAATGACCTGTCTTCCTGATTATAATGAGACACGTTCCTGGTGACATTGACCTGTCTTAATGGTTATAATGAGACTTGTTCCTAGTAACATTGACCAGTCTTCCTGATTATAATGACAACTCTTCCTAGTAACATTGACTTGTCTCCCTAGTTATTATGAGACATGTTCCTGTTAACATTGACCTTTCTTCCTGATTACAATGAGCCATCTTCCAGGTAACATTGACTTTTCTTCCTGATTATAATGAGACATGTTCCTGGTAACATAGACCTGTCTTCCTGATTATAATGAGATATGTTCCTGGTATCATTGACCTGTCTTCCTTGTTATAATGACACGTGTTCCTGGTAACATTGACTTGACTTCGTAGTTATAATGAGACATGTTCGTGGTAACATTGATTTATCTTCCTGATTATAATGAGCCATCTTCCAGGTAACATTGACATTTCTTCCTGTTTATAATGAGACATGTTCCTTGTAACATTGACCTGTCTTCCTGGTTATTATGACATGTTCATGGTAACATTAACTTGTATTGCTGATTATAGTGAGCCAAAGACAAGTCGAGGTTACCAGGAACACCTGATTATAATGAGACATGTTCCTGGTAACATTGACCTTTCTTCCTGATTATAATGAGCCATGTTCCTTTTAACATTGACTTGTTTTCCTGAGTATAATGAGACATGATCCTGGTAACATTGACTTATCTTCCTGGTTACAATGAGACATGTTCCTGGTAACATTAACTTGTCTTCCTAGTTATAATGAGACATGTTTCTGGTAACATTGACCTGTCTTCCTGATTACAATGAGGTATGTTCTTGGTAACATTGACTTGTTTTCCTGATTATATTTATACATGTTCCTGGTAACATTGATGTCATTATAACCAAGAAGACAGGTCAATGTTACCAGGAACATGTCTCATTGTAATCAGGAAGACAGGTCAATGTTACAAGAAACATGTCTCAATATAAACAAGAAGACAGGTCAAAGTTACCAGGAACATGTCTCATTATAATCAGGAAGACAGGCATGTTCCTTGTAACATTGACCTGTCTTCCTGATTATAATGAAACATGTTCCTTGTAACATTGACCTGTCTTCCTCGTTATTATGACATGTTCCTGGTAACATTAACTTGTCTTCTTGATTACAATGAGCAATGTTCCTGGTAACATTAACTTGTCTTTAGAATTATAATGAGCAATGTTCCTAGTAACCTTGACTTGTCTTCCTGATTATAATGAGACATATTCCTGGTAACATTGACCTGTCTTCCTGAATATAATGACATGTTCCTGGTAACAATGACCAGTCTTCCTGATTATAATGACAACTGTTCCTGGTAACATTGACTTGTCTTCCTAGTTATAATGAGACATGTTCCTGGTAATATTGACCTGTCTTCTCATTATAATCAGGTCAATGTTACCAGGAACATGTCCTTTCTTCCTAACATTATACTATGAAAGAAAGGTCAATGTTAAAACGAACATGTCTCATTATAAATGGAAGATGGCTCATTATAATCAGGAAGATAAATCAATGTTACCTGGAACATGCCTGGTAACATTGACCTGTCTTCCT
>NW_013771429.1:0-1124 GCF_000517525.1 Limulus polyphemus
CAATTAAATACATAATATTTTTGATTATTACCAACTAATTTACATGGGCTATCTGGGCTCAGCCCACCACAGGTATCGAAATCTGGTTTCAAGAGTTGTAAGTCTGCCAGTATGATCTTGTGAAAGTCTCAAGTATGAATATTTACTAATGTTTATCAGTATGTTATTTCATTATGTGCTAAGCAAAGACCAAAACAATTTGAGCTTTTCAGAAGAATAGAAGAGTTTAACAAAATAGAGTTTGTTTGTAGTTAAGCAGAAAGCTGAAAAATATAGAAACAGTGGGGTAAGAAGAAGTCAAAGCATTTTCTTAATAGATTTATATCGTAAAGATAGTAGCGGAAATCGGGACTAATTGTTACATTTTTTATTTTTTTAAATTGGTTACTTAAGTAGAACCTGAAAAGATAACCAATTAATTTTTGCTACTAATATAGAATAGTGTTCATAGTTATAAATATAAAATAGGAAACTGTTAGATTTTCTATAGTTTCTAATATACAGCTTGAATGCTAAGGAAAAGACAGTTCTCACAATATACCATGTTGACGGATGTATGTTGTGAGACCTGGTGGTGTACATTGTTACATCCAAAAGAATTATTTGAAACAAACAACTAAATTACCAAGACATACAGGTGAATACTGGATTAGTGAATGAAACATCCTATAGGACAAACTTCCAATTCATACAGACGTGACTATTATGAAATATATATAATAGTACATGAACTTCAGTCCTTACAGATAAGACGGATTTCCTTTAGTTCATCCAAGATGGGATCACTTTTCACAATACATACACGTTTCTCTAGGATCAGAATTGGTGTAACTTCTTTGTCTTCATAACTTACTTCTGAACAGTTTTCTCAGCCAATTTCCGTTGCTTTTCAAGTGTTTCCATTAATATAGCAGTGTGGCATTTTTTTCTGTTACCTTAGGACTTTTTTTGAAAACTAAGACATATCAGCATTTCTGAAGTTCGATATTCATGATGTTAGAAAAACACGTAGGTTCAAGAACAAAAACTGCCCCTGAAGAAGAAAGGTCCACCTTCCGAAAACATTCGGGTTACAGGATTTTTATTCATTTCTAACTTGTTCTATATTGTTATAAGTAGCTCGG
>NW_013771430.1:0-965 GCF_000517525.1 Limulus polyphemus
GTGGTATTTGGATAGTTAATGAAGTAAGGTTTCTACAGCTTGTGGTATTTGGATAGTTAATGAAGTAAGGCTTCTACAGCTTGTGGTATTTGGATAGTTAATGAAGTAAGGTTTCTACAGCTTGTGGTATTTGGATAGTTAATGAAGTAAGGTTTCTACAGCTTGTGGTATTTGGATAGTTAATGAAGTAAGGCATTCGGTTTTAAAACAGTTCTTCAAAACTCTTCGATTATGTTTTCAGAAAATTTGGAAGTAAAATCAAAATTGATTTTTTTTTATTTACCGATTATAGGATTGAGAAAAAGTGCAGAAAAGGCTAATGTTTGCTAGAAAAATCAACGAAATAATAATACACTTTGATTTTAAAAATCTCTTTTAATAAATACTGTTTGTATACACTATTCCTGCCTATTCTCAAATATCACTTGTTTATAATATTTTCCCAGCTTCTTACAAAGTATTCAACCGATTCGAATATCAAAGGACTTGTTGATGCCTATGAATGGCAGATAATTCCATCAGCTAACCCTGACGGATACAGCTATACTTGGACTAACGTAAGTCATCGTTATGAGTACAAGTGTAGTCGAGGTAACTATAAGTTTCACTTGAAAAAAATTTAAACTCATTAACTCTAACGAATAGAATAACTTAAGTTACTTAATTGTGACAGATTTTTGTAAAACAAAAATGATGCTTCTCGTAGTTAAAAATCATAAACAGACTGCTTTCTGATTGTAAATTCTCCTTTCAGGACCGGATGTGGCGTAAAACGCGTTCCAAGAGCAAAAACTCTATGTTATGGTGCAGAGGTGCAGATCCAAACCGAAATTTTGACGTTGATTTCTGTGGTTAGTTTACGATCTTTCGGATTTGCCTGAATTTCAACTTATATACTTGAATTTAAATTCGATAACGAGGAACCCACTTTGAGACTAATAATGGTTGGAGACGGCTTGAATCGG
>NW_013771431.1:0-773 GCF_000517525.1 Limulus polyphemus
CAGATATAAAAGGTTAATAGATATATATCTAAATATTGTTTTAATGCCATTCTATGGTTTGTATTAACGTGAAATAAAACTTACAAACTGAAGCACCACATCAAAGTATATAGTTTTTGTTAACCCACAAGTTTTTTAAGTCTTCGATGGGGGGAATTACAATACTAACTGAAAAGTAAAAGTTAAGGAATAAAAATCAATCGTTTACATTACACATATATATTGATTTTTCTATAAAAGTAAAACTTTTGAAACCAAGTACAAAAATAATTGTTGCAGTTAAAAACAGCTAAATATTTCCGGTCACAATTTCTAAACACTTTTACTGCCATTCTGCAATATGATATCTTTAAATATAAAAGTTTCAGTGGTTAAAACCAATGAGAAATATGAAACCTTAAAGAACAAAAACACGAAAATACATTTTCGAGATTTAATAATAATAATAATTTTACTCTTGTAGCTAGATTAAACTCAGTTTGTAGATCACGAAGTTTGATAGAAACATATCTTCCATCCTTTTCTTCTGTATGAAGAAATCATTCCCTGATTTAATTTTTAGTAAAAAAGATACATTTAATCAAACACAGATCAGAAATCCATGTACAAACAACCAATCTATGTGATAATGTAGTTATTTCAGCTGATGGTGACCTTGAGTCTAACAGTCCAAGATATTTCAGCTGATGGTGGCCTTGAGTCTAACAGTCCAAGAGATTTCAGCTGATGGTGACCTTGAGTCTAACAGTCCAAGATATTTCAGCTGATGGTGA
>NW_013771432.1:0-773 GCF_000517525.1 Limulus polyphemus
CAAGTTTTGAACAACTCGACTTTCAAGATCTACGTATCTACATGAGCCGATGTTTCCGTTTATCAATGGTATAGTTTAAGATCTGTGCAAGAACTCAGCTAATAGATGTTTCCGCATATAAAAGCTATCTTCAAGTTTTTACACCAAAAAAACTTTTCAAATAATTATTTACTTGTACAACATGGCAAGTAAGAATGAATTGGGTACATCAAAACAATATAGCTGTTGTACAACATTACGAAAGCATGCCAAAACATTACCTTAAAGTCGTTTTATCCTTGCTTTGGCGGAAGCAAAATCTCTAATTACATATTCATAATCTATTTGCCTAAGTAATGTCCTTTCTATCGTGAGTAAGGGAAGGGCATTTAAGCGTTCATTTAACATCGAAGCACGCAATTCAGTTTTTACTCTAGCCATTTTAGAAAAAGCTCTCTCTATACTGCAATTCGTGGCGGGTAGGCACAAGTATATTCTTAACGCCACGTCAACATTAGGAAAAACAGATTCGAGTTTGTTTTTTCTGATTGCTTTGATGCATTCTTGAGCGGATGGTGTTTCACTATCAAAAAATTTTGCAAACTGTACCATTTTATCGGAAAAAGAGCTGTCTAGATCTGGAAAGTATATGTCTCCCAATATTTTAGCTGCAGCAAAAATTTCAGTTTCATTTCTTGTTTTTCTTATCTATTCTTTATTTATTATCATAAAAGTAACTTAAAATGTAAAACTTAGAAACGTTTAGGCTAGATAGGGTTAAATTAGGTAATATG
>NW_013771433.1:0-1346 GCF_000517525.1 Limulus polyphemus
TTTAGGTACAGTGTACTCTTAACTCGTGCACATGAATCGAACTAGTTTTAAGTACAATGTACTCTTAACTCGTGCACGTGAATCGAACTAGTTTTAGGTACAGTGTACTCTTAACTCGTGCGCGTGAATCGAACTAGATTTAGGTACAGTGTACTCTTAACTTGTTCTAAATCTAAATGATTGCTATCAGCTTTCATATTGGCTATTTTTGATAAGGTTTACTATATACAGTGATTAGTGAATTTGAAGTAATTTTGAACTTCTTTTATACGTAAAATAACAACGCAAACAAGCGTACTTTTTTTATAGACCTCTTGAAGAAGTTTTACTGTTTTGGAGTATGTATGCCATTCACAGGTTTATACTTCCAAATATGAAAGAAGGTAAATTTATTTCCAGTTTGAACTTAAAATACAATTTCCTCAAAGTCAAAGTTAAACCGTTTAACGATTTTCAATTGTTATGTTAATTGCATTAGATCACTAGGGTCTTAAATTACCTTACAACTAGGTATATATATATATAAGTTAGTACATAAATCACTATCTTTCTTTTGTCAGCAAAATGACAAGTGAGTTGCAGGAAGCATTACCGCCGGTAACTAGGCTAGGACGTCACAATGGAGGTCCACCTCCATCACCCAAGTAAGTACATCACTGGCTTCTGATGTTTGATATTCAAATACTTTGTATTTTAAAATATAAATATGAGAATTAATAGATCACTGGCTTGTAATGTATGATATCAAGCTACTTTATTTTAAAATACGAATGTAAGTGTATCACTGGCTTGTAACGTTTGATATTCAACTATTTTGTTATATCAATATATGCAAACATGAAAGGTGTTTATAAAGATATTGGATTTTCCCTTCCATACGCTGGATATTGCCTTTACGATAATGCCGGGCCCATATTGCTCCTTGTATAGAGGGTTCTGTGTTATATTGAAACGATTTTCAGTAAGCAAACCAAGTCACGTGACAACCACAACCGATAAAGTCACGATATAACGACGAGTATTTGGACTGAATTTTTACATTTGTTTGCTTTAGGCAGTTGTGAGATGCCACCAAAAATTGATCTCTTTTAGATAATAATGTTAGAAAAACGACCTTTACACTCCAGGTAATTATAAGAGTACTTTTGCTAAAGTACAGTTGCTAACTATAACGATAATTAAACAAATAAAACACAAACAGTAATCATGAGGAGAAACTACAGCAAGAAAACACAACAAAAAGTAAAATCAGTAATACGAACATATGAAAAAATGTATAATTTAAATGAAGACTGCATGTTGTTCAGAGTTGTAGAGTGCTGTTTGATGTGGAGGGTTCTTTGATT
>NW_013771434.1:0-2183 GCF_000517525.1 Limulus polyphemus
ATAGTGATGAAGATTAGCTCAGCTAAACTTCTATAGGCCATGGAGGTTGAATAGTATGATCGAGTTCTTGTCAGCAGGGGTGAAATAAATAATTAGCCAAACGGTGAATAAAAGGCCTGAAAATTTGTTTGTTTGTTTTGAATTTAGCGCAAAGCTACACGAGGGCTATCTGCGCTAGCCGTCCCTAATTTAGCAGTGTAAGACTAGAGGGATGGCAACTAGTCATCACAACCCACCGTCACATTATACCGCCCCCACGGCTGGAATGTCGATCAGGTTTGGTGGGACGGGGATTCGAACCTGCGACCCTCAGATTGCGAGTCGAGTGCCTTAACCACCTGGCCATACCGGGCAGGCCTGAAAGATACTTAACGAAAATAATCACCAGGGATCGTAAGGAAGGATTGAATATTTTATTAAGGAGAAGAAAAATTAAAAATTAATTTACCAGCTATCCGTTGAATCGTGACGGCATAGTAATATATTATTCAAATGCTTAACGTATTTTAGGCCATTAGTGATGAGAAAGAAATTTACATCAAACCATGCAAATTTTAAATTAATATTTTATTAATTGGTTGCTACAATTTTTAACATTATTTTAAACACTTAGTATTAGTATCTGACCCGGCATGGCCAGGTGGTTAAGACGCTCGACTCACAATCTGAAGTTCGCGGGTTCGTATCCCCGTCACATCAAACATGCTCGTCCTTTTAAAGAGGGAAGGCTGTCGAGTGGGTTGCATCCTTGAAGTAAGAAACAGGTTAAGGACTATGAGAAATGAAAAAAAAAATATTAATATCGAATTTGACAACTAATGCATTGATAACTTAGTATTTTGATTTAGGACTAAATTTGCAGAAACTTGTGAGATAATATTGGTATGTTTATTGTAGTATACCTTAAAAATGAAATAATGCATTCTAGTAATTAGGTGATTCATCTGTTTTACTGATTTATGACATAATACCTTTATGAACAGTTTGTTCCCCAGTAGCACAGCAGTATGTCTGCGTACTTACAACGCTAAAATCAAAGTTTCGATACTCGTGGTGGGCAGAGCACAGATAGCCAATAACGACGTAGAAAATTATAAACAATACCTACTAAAAGTTAATAAATATTTATTATATGGATCTGTGACTTCTTTATTAGCTTATATATATATCCATACACATATATATATATATGTATATATAAAGCTTTACTTGAATTTCTGTTTTCAAAAAAATCGTATTATATTTAGGCGTTGAATTTCCACCAAAGACATAATGAACAAAAAACCGATAAGAATCACTATATATACAAAACTGTCGGGAAAGTGTCTAAATCTGACGTAGAAACTGTGCTCTGCCAATCACGGGTATTGAACACCGAATTTTATCTGCGTAAGTTTACAGGGTTGCAGCCCCCCAGTAGCACAGCGGTATGTCTGCGGATTTGCAACGCTAGAATCCGGGTTTCGATACCCGTGGTGGGCAGAGCACAGATAGCCCATTGTGTAGCTTTGTGCTTAATTACAAACAAACAATACGGGGTTACCTGTGATTCACTGAGGAGCGCAAATACAATTAAAGTTTCCGTTCGAACATTATTTTTCATTTACACGGCATATTTGTACTCACTTTTAATATATTAGGCATAAGCTCATTTTGAAAGACAAACAATTGAATATCCAGTAATTCAAAGATTGTTCTTTAGCCTAACTACATGTATAAAAACAGCCAGGTTAAGATAATCCATATACAGATGTAATATATAGAAAAAATTAAGTTATACACAATAGTTTTGTTTGTTGTATATTGCGCAAAATAAACGCTATCTCTTCTTGTCTTTCTTAATTTAAAAGAGATATAGACTAAATAGAAGGCAGCTAACAAACACCGCCCACCCCCCACCTCTTGGGCTACTGTAGTTGAATAGTAGAATGGAACGTCACAGTACAAGACCCCCACAGCTGGAAAGACGACATGTTTGATGATGGGATTTAAACTCACAGATTGCAATACAAGTAGCCTGATCACGACGATGTTTCAAGCCACGAAAATAAGTATTTTCAGACAGACAGACTTTCTAAAAACATTAACTAATACAATTTTTATAAAATTAAATTTTCCAACTTTACAGAATTTTCTTTGTTTTACACATGGTGCACATTAATTAGAATGTAACTTTTAGTTTC
>NW_013771435.1:0-969 GCF_000517525.1 Limulus polyphemus
GTATTCTGTCAATAAGGAGACACAAGATTTATAAATACTGTGTACCGTCAATAAGAACACAAAAGATTTAACAATACTATGTACTGTCAATAAGAAGTCACAATATTCAACGATAATGTGTACTGTCAGTAAGAAAACATAAGATTTAACAATAATATGTCCTGTCAATAAGAAGACACAAGATTTAACAATACTGTGTACTGTCAATAAGAAGACACGAGATTTAACTATACTGTGTACTGTCAATAAGAAGACACAATATTTAACAATACTGTGTACTCTCAATAAGAAGACTCAAGATTTAACAATACTATTTACTCTCAATAAGAAGACTCAAGATTTAACAATACTATGTACTGTCAGTATAAAGACACAAGATTTAACAATACTGTGTATTGTCAATAAGAAGACACAAGATTTAACAATACTGTGTACTGTCAATAAGAAAACACAAGATTTATAAATACTGTGTACTATCAATAAGAACACACAAGATTAACAATACTGTGTATTGTCAATAAGAAGACACAAGATTTAACAATACTGTGTACTGTCAATAAGAAGACACGAGATTTAACTATACTGTGTACTGTCAATAAGAAGACACAATATTTAACAATACTGTGTACTCTCAATAAGAAGACACACGATTTAGAAATACTGTGTAGTATCTATAAAAAGACACAAAATTTAACGATAGTGTGTACTGTCAAAAAGAAGACACAAGATTTAACGATACTGTGTACTTTCAATAAGAAGACACAAGATTTGACTTCTTATTGACAGTACACAGTATTGGACACAAGATTTATAAATACTGTGTACTATCAATAAGAACACACAAGATTTAACGATACTGTGTACTGTCAATAAGAAGACAGAAGATTTAACGATACTGTGTACTGTCAATAAGAAGACACAAGATTTAACTATACTGTGTACTGTCAATAAGAAGACACAAGATTTAAC
>NW_013771436.1:0-774 GCF_000517525.1 Limulus polyphemus
GTAGCTTACTTTGGGTAAGAGATATTTCAGTGTCATAAGTTCTTAAGAAATAATACCATCTGTGTCTAAGTCTATCTGTTTACAGATGTAAAACGAATGACTTAGCTCTAGGTTTCCTACTTTTAATTGCATATTGTACCTACCTAACGTTTTAACAGGGTGTCCTGTTATAGACGTTAAAATACTTCTGGCAACTTCTTTCCAAGCATTATCTAATAATGTTGGGTTTCTATCTACTAGTTCAGAACTTAGTAGAAATGATCGAGCACCCATATCAACCAATAACCGACAAGCTATACCTTTTATTTCTACCTGAACTACTGGTGATACTTCATTAATGGTATGAATACCCGATCGTTTATCCCATACTGCCGGAACTACCTCTACTTTCGCTCTGTAATCCCGGCGGGGATTACGTTTTTTTGGACCCTTAGAGAAGGTAGGTTTACTATTAGTAAACCTTCTTCCATAGGTTCCAGCTTTTGGGGCTTTTCTATTTTCAACTTTTCGTGGGTGTCGACAGTCACGTGCCATGTGGCCTTTAATGCCACAGTTATAGCACACTGTCTGCTCATCTCTTTTTGTTGATTTCTTGAAGCAATTCTTAGCTAGATGTCCGACTTTTCCACAGTTGTAACACTGGAAGCTATCGGACTTATTCTGTGACTTTGTATCCGACGAATTAGACTTGTCTAAGTTGTTAACCGTATTTATAGGCGAAAATTTTGAGTATTTATTTGTCGTGTATAATTGCTTTTCTCGTAGCTCTTCTCA
>NW_013771437.1:0-771 GCF_000517525.1 Limulus polyphemus
TATCAGTGCTATTGTTACTCTTTTTTCAGTTCTTCTGGTAATATCAGTACCATTTTCATTTTTTCCTCACTTATTATTGTAATATCAGTGCTATTGTCATTCTTTCCCAATTTATTATTGTAAGATCAGTGCTATTCTCATTTTTTTTCGTCAGTTCTTATTGTAATATTTACGCTATTATCATTCTTTCCTCACTCATTATAATTGTAATATCAGTGCTATTGTCATTCTATCCTCATTTATTATTGGAATATCAGTACTACTGTCATTCTTTCCTCTGCTATTTTTGTAATATCAGTGATACCGTCATTCTTTCTTCTGTTATTATTGTAATATTAGTATTATTGTCATTCTTCCGTCAGTTATTATTGTAATATCAATCTTATTGCAAATTTCTCTCAGTTCTTAATTTAATGTCAATACTATTGTCATTTTTTTCTTGGTTTTTGTTGTAATATCAGTGCTATAGTTATTCATTAATCAGTTATTGATATAATATCAGTGCTTTTGTCTTTCTTTCCTCCCTTATTATTGTAATATTAGTGCTATTGTCATTCTTTTATCAGTTCTTATTTTAATATCAGTGCCATTTTCATTCTTTCCTCACTTATTATTGTAATATCAGTGATATTTTCATTCTATCCTCTGTTCTTCTGGTAATATCAGTACCATTTTCATTCTTTCCTCACCTATTATTGTAATATCAGTGCTATTGTCATTATTTTATCAGTTCTTATTGTTATATCATTGTTATTGTCATTATTTCCTCAC
>NW_013771438.1:0-773 GCF_000517525.1 Limulus polyphemus
TTGGTAATTTAGTTGTTTGTTTCAAATGATTCTTTTGGATGTAACAATGTACACCACCAGGTCTCACAACATACATCCATTAACATGATATATTGTGAAAACTGTCTTTTCCTTAGCATTCAAGATGTATATTAGAAACTATAGAAAGTCTAACAGTTTACTATTTTGTATTTATAACTATGAACACTATTCTATATTAGTAGCAAAAATTAATTGATTATATTTTCAGATTTTTACTTAAGTAACCAATTCAAAAACAAATTTAAAAAAATGTAACAATTAGTCCCGATTTCCGCTACTATCTTTACGATATAAATTTATTAAGAAAATGCTTTAACGGTAAGAAGAATATAGAAACGGTGGCAGTATGATCTAGTGAAAATCTCAAGTATGAATATTTACTGATGTCTATCAATATTCTATTTCATTATGCTTGGGCTGTTCTAATCAAAGACCAAAACAGGTTGAGCCTTTCAGAATAACAGAAGAATAGAGTTTATAAAATAGAGTTTGTTCATAGTTAAGCAGAAAGCTGCACAATGGTCTATCTGTGCTCTGCCCATCACAGGTATCGGATTCCGGTTCTAAGAGTTGTAAATCTGCAAACATACCGCTGTGCCACTGGGGAGGGGGGGGGGGTGGAAGGGGGGCGAAATAGAGATCCGTCATTCTCTATAGGAATAAAACATTTACTTCATGTCATCATGTAATGAATGGTGCTATCTACGATAGCCGTCCCTAATTTAGCAGTGTAAAACTAGAGAGAAGGCAGC
>NW_013771439.1:0-1167 GCF_000517525.1 Limulus polyphemus
TTGTATGAGCGATCTCCCAAAGTAAGGCTCTTATGAAACACAGTTCCTGGACTACAACTCTAAAGCAGAAGATGGATGTTCTTCTTCTATTGAAATTCAATTGATGATAAGAAGAACATTTAGAAGAATGAAGTGAGAATTTCGAATTTATCACATATTTCTCTGAGTTTAATTCTGATAGGAATTAATGAAAGCAAACTTTCAAGGATAAACTTTTTTGTGTGAAAAAAAAAAGCCGCTAAGTAAAAAGAGATCCCGGGACTAGGGCTTAAACAAAGACCCCGTGGCTGATAAGCTATTGAGCTTATTATTAGCATATATGTTCTTCGGTGGCTCAACAGTAAGCTTGATGATTTATAACACTAAAACGTAGTTCGATTTCCGCTACAGACACAGCGCAGATAGCTCATTCTGTAGCCTTGGGCATAACAAACAAGTTCAAAACACACATATACATTATCTTTAAAAAAAAAGAATATAATTAGAAATATTCATTCGAGTAGCCAATGACAGGTGATGTTTAAATTCTTACTTGCGGCTCTTGTACTGCTTTAAAGCTATACTTAGCTAATATCAACTGTGAAAAAATACCAAGCAACAACAACAACATGTAAACTTTTGATTAAAAATAAGGGCGCTGCTGAGCCAGCCCTGTGGTAGCGCTCTGGACTTCGGAGCTGAAAAACCGGGTTCAAATCCTTGTAATGCCATAAAATATTCCCCACACATTAACAGTCAATACCTAAGCGTGGATGGTGGAATGCTACTGACTGGCTGCCTCACAAAATTAGAGACGGCGATAACTAGATATGAGTACGTAGTAGCTTTTCTTAGAGACGACGATAACTAGATATGAGTACGTAGTAGCTTTTCTTAGAAACGGCGATAACTAGATATGAGTACGTAGTAACTTTTCTTAGAGACGGCGATAACTAGATATGAGTACGTAGTAGCTTTTCTTAGAGACGATGATAACTAGATATGAGTACGTAGTAGCTTTTCTTAGAGACGGCGATAACTAGATATGAGTACGTAGTAGCTTTTCTTAGAGACGGCGATAACCTAGATATGAGTACGTAGTAGCTTTTCTTAGAGACGACGATAACTAGATATGAGTACGTAGTAGCTTTTCTTAGAGACGACGATAACTAGATATGAGTACGTAGT
>NW_013771440.1:0-773 GCF_000517525.1 Limulus polyphemus
TTCTGGTCCATCAATATCACCTTGATAGCTCTTTGTTAATTCATAACATTTTTCTTGCAATTTACCGTTTTCGAAATCTCCAGAAACAATATTTTGCACATCTAGTAGAAATCCAAACCGTGAATCTAAATCTAGCAAGCGAGAAAATCTTCTTGTTATTTCTGTAATCAAGTGATCAAAAACATCCTTCATGATGCGATAAATTTCCTGTTCAGCAGTTAATCCAGCATTAGCTGCATTTTCACCTGGCATTCGTTTACGACGTATTTTTCTTCTTTCAATGATCAATCCCCATGTTTCACATTGATTCTTGCCCACTTTAAGTGCTTCTTGACAGAACTTTTCACGTGATTCTATCAATTTCTCTTTCAAAGAATCAAGATCAGCAGCTGCTTCTCTAAAATTCATTTTAGGGTCCTGAAGACGTTTCTGCACTCGACTGATAGATGATAAAAGATTTCTCCAAAAATGCAAAAGTACAAGAAAATCATGAAAGCATGCGTTGCAAAATATTATGAGCACCACATTTTGTTTCATCCGTGTTGCTATTCTCACTTAATTGCTCTAACAGTCCCAGCAATTCATCCAGTTTTTCATATACAACTTTTACTGCCTTTTCTCTTGCACTCCACCGTGTTTCTGATTCACGCTTGAAGAGATCTTAAGCTCCTGCTGCAGTTCGTCCCATCGAGTTGTTGAATGAGCAAATAAATTATAAATGGCTTTAATTACACCAAAAAATGTAACAACTGTTGTTTCCTGACTTGCAGCAT
>NW_013771441.1:0-772 GCF_000517525.1 Limulus polyphemus
AAAAGTGAGGTAACTAAATGTTGTAAATTTCTGTATGTCGTAAGTCACATATATCTGTATAAAAATGTTTGTTTTAGATCGTATGTATTACTATTAATAACTTTTAGCCAACGCTAAGATATTTACGGAATAAACATCAAACGAAAGTAATGTTAAACATTAGGGTATTGTGAAATGAGGTAACATCTCAAGATTATGGACGTTAGGAAAAATGGAAAGTTTAGATATGTGAAATGAAATCTATCCATTTTCATCGACACGATGAAATTTGAAACTGAAGTAAATATTTCAACATGGAGTAGGAAAACTCAAACTTATATCTGTTTCAGTGATGCTAAATTATCGAACATGAGATCTGTGCATTATTCTTTAATCGTATAATATCAAGTTACAGTGTTATGTGATACACGGTCTGATAGCAATGTATAACATGCATAGATAATAACGTTATTCGAGATCTTTTCTCATCACTAAACATATCTTACTCTACAGCAGTGGAATACAAGAAAGAAAAGTGTCATTAATTCAAATAGTTAAATAGTGCCCAAGTAGCATGCCTTTTAAACACTCTTTAAACCTAAACCTTACATCTCCGGAGTAGCAAAGTTGAGATTGTTTCCGTATTCATTATTTTAATAATTGATTAGAAATAAATTCCTAGCTGAAATACAGTAAAATAAATACCTAGCTGAAATACAGTAAAATAGATACCTAGCTGAAATACAGTAAAATAAATACCTGGCTGGAATACAGTACAATAAATACACTGGCT
>NW_013771442.1:0-540 GCF_000517525.1 Limulus polyphemus
AATACCTAGGTGTAACTCTACTTACTGAATGAGTAACCCCATACTCATCTTTAGCGTTATTTGGTACAACAACTCCACGAACACCTAGGCGTAGCTCTAGTTACCGAATTTATAACCACCATACTCATCTTTAGCCTTACTTGATACAACTACTCCATAAACACCCAGGTGTAACTCTAGTTACCGAATTTGTAACCACCATACTTCTCTTTTGCGTTATTTGGTACAACAACTCCACGAATACCTATGTTTAACTCTAGTTACCTAATTTATAACCACCACACTCATCTTTAGCGTTATTTGGTAGAACAGCTCCACGAACACCTAGGTGTAACTCTAGTTACCGAATTTATAACCACCGTACTCATCTTTTGCCTTACTTGGTACAACTACTCCATGAACAATTAGGTGTCACTCTTGTTACCGAATTTATAGCCACCAAATTCATCTTTAGCTTTACTTGGTACAACTACCCTATTAACACTTAGGTGTAACTCTAATTACAAAATTTATAAACACCATACTCATCTTTAGCCTTAC
>NW_013771443.1:0-376 GCF_000517525.1 Limulus polyphemus
AAGAGGATGAGTATTGTTGTGTTTTACACACATGTACTGGATGAGTGTTGTGGTGTTTTAGACACGTGTACGGGATGAGTATTGCGGTGTGTTAGACACGTGTACGGGATGAGTATTGTGGTGTGTTAGACACGTTCAGAGGATGAGTATTGTGGTGTGTTAGACACGTGTACGGGATGAGTATTGTGGTGTGTTAGACACGTGTACTGGATGATTATTGTGGTGTTTTATACACGTGTACGTGGTGAGTATTGTGGTGTGTTTGACACGTGTACGGGATGAGTATTGTGGTGTGTTAGATACGCTTAGAGGATGAGTATTGTGGTGTGTTAGACATGTGTAGGGGATGAGTATTGTGGTGTGTTAGACACGTTCA
>NW_013771444.1:0-773 GCF_000517525.1 Limulus polyphemus
TTACTGATGTTACATAAAACGAACGTTCCACTAGTACGGTAAGCAGTACTGATATTACTCGCACTAGAATCTTCCACTGGAACAGCATGCCGTGCTGATGTTACTCAAAACGTCGCACTAAAACAGCAGGCAGTACTGACGTAACATATATAAAACCTCACATTAGAGTAGCAGCCAGCACTGATGTTACTTACTCAGAACCTCACACTAGAATAGCAGGTAGTATTGACGTTACTTATTCAGAACCTTGAACGAGAACAGAAGACAGTATTGATGTTATTTACTCAGAACCCTGTATTAGAACAGCATGCATTACTGACATTACTCCAAACCGCGCAATAAAACAGCAGGCAGAATTGACGTTACACAGGCAGAACATCACACTAGAACAACAGGCAGTACTGAAGTTACTTACTACGAACCTCACACTAAAACAGGAGGAAGCACTGACGTAACATTTGCAAAACCTCACACTAGAATAGCATGCAGTACTGACGTTACTTACTTAGAACTTTGCACAAGAACACTTGTTATTTACGCAGAACTTCAAACTAAAATAACAAGCAGTACTGATTTTACTTACTCAGAACCTCACACTAGAAGAGCAGGAAGTACAGAGGTTACATAAGCAGAACCTCACACTATAATAGCAGACAGTGCTGACGTTACTTACTCAGAACCTTGCACTAGAACAGCAAGAAATACTGATGTTACTTACTCAAAACCATAAACTAGAACAGCGGGCAGAACTGACGTGACATAAAACAATAAAA
>NW_013771445.1:0-1353 GCF_000517525.1 Limulus polyphemus
ATGGAGTAGTTGTACCAAGTAAGGCTAAAGATAAGTATGGTTGTTATAAATTGTGTAACCAGAGTTAAAGCGAAGTGTTCATGGAGTAGTTGTACCAAGTAAGGCTACATATGAGTATGGTGGTTATAAATACTGTAACTAGAGTTACATCTAGGTATTCGTGGAGTTGTTGTACCAAATAACGCTAAAGACAGTATGGTGGTTATATATTCGGTAACTAGAGTTACACCTAGGTATTCGTGGAGTTGTTGTACCAAATAACGCTACAGATGAGTATGGTGGATATAAATACTGTAACTAGAGTTAACCTAGGTGTTCATGGAGTAGTTGTACCAAGTAAGGCTAAAGATGAGTATGGTGGTTATAAATTGTGTAACTAGAGTTACACCTAAGTGTTAATGGAGTAGTTTTTACCAAATAACGCTAAAGAAGAATATGGTGGATATAAATTCGGTAACTAGAGTAACACCTATGTGTTCATGGAGTAGTTGTACCAAGTAAGGCTAAAGATGAATATGGTGGTTATAATTCCGGAAACTAGAGTTACACCTAGGTATTCGTGGAGTAGTTGTACCAAGTAAGGCTAAAGATGAATATGGTTGTTATAAATTCGGTAACTAGAGTTACACCTAGGTATTCGTGGAGTTGTTGTACCAAATAACGCTACAGATGATTATAGGGGTTATTAATTCGGTATCTAGAGTTACACCGATGTGTTCATGGAGTAGTTGTACCAAGTTAAGGCTAAAGATGAGTATGGTTGTTATAAATTCTGAACACCTAGGTGTAACTATAGTTACCTGTTACTCATCTTTAGCTTTACTTGGCACAACTACTTGGTGGTTATAAATTCGGTAACCAGAGTTACACTTAGTTGTTTATGGAGTAGTTGTACCAAGTAAGGCTACAAATGAGTATGGTGGTTATAAATACTGTAACTAGAGTTACACCTAGGTGTTCATGGAGTAGTTGTACCAAGTAAGGCTAAAGATGAATATGGTGGTTATAAATTGTGTAACTAGAGTTACACCTTGGTGTTCGTGGAGTTGGTGTACCAAATAATGCAAAGGATGAGTATGGTGGTTATAAATTCGGTAACTATAGTTACACCTAGGTGTTCATGGAGTAGTTGTGCCAGGTAAAGCTAAAGATGAGTATGGTGGTTATAAATTCGGTAACTATAGTTACACCTAGGTGTTCATGGAGTAGTTGTGCCAGGTAAAGCTAAAGATGAGTATGGTGGTTATAAATTCGGTAACTAGAGTTACACCTAGGTATTCGTGGAGTTGTTGTACCAAATAACGCTAAAGATGAGTATGGGTTACACATTCAGTAACTAGAGTTACACCTATG
>NW_013771446.1:0-771 GCF_000517525.1 Limulus polyphemus
GTCCGTATGTATACCGCCACTTTAGTTTGATGGGCGATAAATGATACGAAGTTGACTGAGCCGAACAAGTTTTGTTTTACCAAAGTTTCTGAAAAAAACAAAAAAACTTAAACATGTTTTCACAACGACGCATGTGACTTTTCGCTCGAACAAAATTCAATAATAATTAATAAATGTTTATAATATAAGTCTGCCAAGTCGTAACATCAAAGATATGGTTCGTAATGAAATTTAATATGGCGTAAAAAAAATGATAATAACACGTATACATCTTGCAACAAACTGTAAATATAACCTGTAAATTGTACCTGATGATGACAAAACCTTGTCGAAACGTTGTACATTTGCTGTTATATTAAAGTTTTTCTTCATTACCCATTCAAGCCGTCTCCAGCCATTATTAGTCTCAAAGTGGGTTCCTCGTCATCGAAACTGTAAATATACATCACGACAATATCTATAGGCATTATAACAAACTATATATATACATACTAGCTGGAGTACGGAAATTATGTAAATTTATTATCAATGAAAGGTTATTTTACGACATGAAAAGCTGCTTCCCGTATATGTAATTATAAAAAACGCAAGTTCGTATCTCCTGATGGATCCAACAAACCTTCATGCCAAATTTGGTGAAGATCCATCAACGGGGGGCAAAGTTATAGTAAAAAACGCAAAAACACACATACTATACGTACGTTAGTTACGTTACGTTACGTTACGTTACGTTACCGTTACCGTTACCGTTACCGTTACGTTACGTTACGT